>NC_135308.1:134773514-135076372 GCF_048772815.1 Callospermophilus lateralis
TCTCTTAGCTCACCATCTAGCATATAATTAATGTTAATTATTAGTATGAGCATCAGTGTTGCCTCTACTAAACATCTGTGCTTATAAATTAAGAGATTTCCCAACTCATAAGTTTATAAAAACAATAAAATTCCAGATAAGGTCTAATCCACATATGAATGTAAATGTATATAGCTTTACCCCCCCAAAATATAATAGTTAATGTATATACTTATAATACAGTAACCATAAGCATTATTAAAGTAATCTGCCACTCCTACTTTTCTGTGATATTGGGGAACACAGTCCTGAATTGTTTAAGATGAGAAGCCAAATAATTCTCTTCATTATCTTTTCATTTTATTGTTCTTATTTTATGTCCCTATGTTAACTCTGAATTGTTTTCTAATAGCCCATAAAATTCTCCTAGAAGATGATGTCTATTTTTGTCTGGTATTAGATCAAGTATATGGCTATAGAAAAGGCTTGCTATCATTCAAAGTGACTTCTGAATCACTCATCATTCAAGCTAAAATATATAATCTATATCAGAAGCATTGATATTGCCATAACTGTTTCTTTCCTAATTTTTATTGTATAGTTTCACAAAAAGCTAAATTTTGTATTGAACAACAATGATAATCATCGTTACCACTTGTTGGGAATCCACTATGATCTAGCATCTGAGCCAGTCCGAGGAATAATACAAGCAACAACACCTATTTATTGTGAAGCATATCTTATTTTAAAAAAGCCACATTAATGAAAATATACTCTTATTTTATAGATGATAATACTGAAATTTAGAATGCTACATTAATATCAAATTGAATGCTTCAATTTGAATTTTTCTACAGGGGCACATGAGTGTAATCCCAGTGGCTCAGGAGGCTGAGGCAGGAGGATTGCAAGTTCAAAGCCAGACTCAGCAAAAGCAAGGTGCTAAGCAACTCAATGAGACCTTGTTTCTAAATAAAATACAGAATAAGGCTGGTGATGTGCTCAGTGGTCATATGCCCCTGAGTTCAATTCCTGGTACCATGCTCCCCCCCAAAAAATGAATTTTTCTGTTTAGTTTTACTTACATGTTCTTTACATTTTACCATACAGTGACTTCATATAAATGGATGCAAAAATATTTCTCATGTAGTCATAGTGTTATGAAGTTTTTCTCCTGTAATGTTGGAGTGATGCTATAGGTTTCTCATAAGTGTAACAGTAGTTTGTAAATTAAGTATTCTTTTAAAGATTGTCCTGCAATATTCAGAAATATGTTCTTATTGGCTGATTCTGCCTCATTTCAAGCATGGCTGGCCATTTCTACCACATTTTCTTTTACCCATAGCATGCATGATTAAACATATTAAATGGTTTTATGGTCTTTGGCTTATAAATTATGCTATATCACAGTTCCATGTTCATTGTTCCATAAGTTCCCAAATCAGTATCATCTAGTACACACACACACACACACACACACACACCACCACCACCACCACTGAAAGGATGACTTTAAAACTCAGTGGACTTAAACAATACATGATTTTTTCAGTCTAGAGGTCAACTGAAGGTATGGAGGTTTGGCTCACCCTCCTTGGAGGCTGTACTGATTTCAACTGATCACAGCTGATTACATTCATGCATCTAGGAAAAGACTGTTATTGGTTATGCTCTGTCCTACTTGTTTTTCTTTCTTTTGTAATATTTGGCTTATATTCTCATTGTATGGACATATGCACAACAGAGGAACACCAATGATGGACATATTCTTCAAACCTCTTTTTCTAACACTTGCTAAGATTCTACTGGATAAAAACAAATCAGAAAGCTAAACTCATGTTTCAGGAAAGAAGACAGAGGATAATTTTGGAGAAAATTTAATCTATCACCAGTCTCAAATGCAATAAATATGTCAAAATGTACCCCAAATAGTCCAGGTCCTGGATGAAAACTCAGACTGCTATAGTTGGCATGACTTTTCTCATATCTGGAAGGCAGCTTACATACAAATCTATGCTGGGAACGGCTCATTTGTCATAATTCCAAAAGAGCCATTAACCCTACATGTATCAATCTCATCCATCAAGAGAAAAATAATGTGCACATAATTCAGTCTTCTTCCTTGTAATTACTAAAGAAAGAAGATATGGGCAGTTTAATAGCATACCCTACTTATTGTTTTACCACACAAATAAATGGACTGTTCCTCTTTAGTTCACACCTTCTAAGTGAGTCTGATGCAAAGGATGCTTGACTCATTGAAAACCATTGATAGGCTAAAGATAATTGAAATTGTCAGTCAGCCAATTACTCAGGTGAGTGCAGAGGCATCTCATCAACAGTGTGGAATGTTTCTCCTAATTATATTATGTTGTTTATCCCCACATAATCCTCTTATGTTCTGTCTCTAAGAAATTATAAAAAGGTCTTAATGTAATGGAAGATGGCAAATTATATAGCAAATTAGTGGAGAAAATTTCAACTTTGACTCAAGATAAAATTTAAGTAATTGTGTCAAAGAAAAAAACAAGAAACTGTTTCTTTTGAAATATCTGTATGAGTCTAATTTTCTAAATTGATATAAAATTGGAGACAATGTTTTCACTAAGGGGACAATTATAGATATAATTCTAATTGTCTGACACTAAAACTATTCAATTATTTATACATTTCTAGGTATACATTCCTCTTCAAAGCATGCATATATAGATTTTATTAATTGATCTTACATCTCTTTCCATACGTTAAATGTGCTAATAATACCTATATCAGAAGCAAATCTATTAATAACCTTATAAATGTATGGTTTAAATAACTTTCAATGATTATAGTCACCTTCCATTTGCCAGTATTTCTTCAAAATATGTAATTATCAGGTTGCTGCTATAGTAACTGTCAGTGTTACTAGTAGCAACCAAGAAAAAAGTAATTTCAAGTTACAGTGCTTAAAAAAAAAATTCTCACAAGAAAAAGTTTTTTAAAAAAGGCTAATTACTTTTAATGAGGATGACAAATATCAAAGAGAATATTTTGAACATGTGTAAATCTTGTGTCAATTTGTTGACATGATTCTAAGAGTAGTTTTAATTTTCCCAAAGAATATTGCTTTATTCAGAAGTATTACTTTAATGTTTTTATGCCAATGTAGTATTGATTCACTATTTACAGTATTTTATGCAAGACTGTATAATTTTTGATGGCCTATAGTATTTTCTAAATAATGTATGATTCTCTTACAGTAAAAAAAAAAAGCTTGTCATTTTGGAATAAAACTCTGTATTATACAATAATAATGCTGAACACCATTTTTTATTTAAACCACAAAGTTTAGTTTGAAGATTATGTAATAAATCATTTTGAGTAACAAAAATTTTGCTTTTAAAATGATTTTAACTTAATGAAAAGATCAATAATCTTAGTATTCAATTTATAGAGCCATTATTTTAAAACACTTAAAAAAATTGGAATCAGAGTAACATGATGACCAATCTGTCTATAGGATAAGAAGTCACTGTTGACTCTCTGGTTATTGCCATTTTCACTGTGTATCCTTGTGTGTCCAAAGGAATTACAAGAGAAGAACATGGAGAAAATACCTTTATCTAATTGTCATTGCCTGAATTATTTACAGAGGTAGTGAAATTTAATTTAAATTATGTACAATTTAAAAATATAGTTATATATAGTAAGTATATGTAATTGAATTTAAATAATATATTTACCTCTATGCTTGAGATTGAAACCAGTCTCTCAATAAATGCTAAACAAGTGCTCTGCTACTAAAATTATCTGTCATAAGACTAGAAATCCAGTTTAGGGAATAGAAATAACCACATATCTTCAGACTATCAGAGAAAGTATAAAACTGTGGAAGATTTCTGTTTCATTGACATGTCACAAAAAGCTATCACTCAGTCATTGAAGTGATGTCTGTCAAAATTTACAGAATATTTTCAAGAAGTGTTCGACTTCCAGCACTGAAAAGACAAATAATTCGGGTTTTTATTAAATAGGGAATAGACATGAAAATCTGGAATTCTTTGATATGTTGTAAAATTGCAGTCCTTCAAAATGCAAACAATTTCAAGCTCGTAAGCGCAGACTATCAAAGCAGTCTGTCAGCTGGTGTGTATTGTAGAAGTGATTCAGAATATCATTTAGATGGATTGAATATCAGAAAGAAGGACTGGGGAGGCAGAGAACTCTGGGTTCAAAAACGAGTATCAGGAAAAAAAAGAGGAAGAGACGTAGATTTTATGATACTAAAGATTAAAATGGTCTGCAGTTATATGAAAATATACTGTTGTAGTTCTTTTTTAAACATAATGCTTAGTTCTTGTTTTCTTTCATTGAGCTTTCAGGATTACAATGTATACTGTCTTGAATTTAGGAAATATGTAAAAAATAATTTATTTTACAAATTATATAAAACACTCCACAAAGTAAATCCCTGCTCAATTGCATTTTATTTGTACAAACTCTGTTTAAAATGATTAAAATCACATTTCTCTTTTTGTCTTGAAAAGGAAGAAATTTTTCATAATTCCCTGTCATCTATTAGTGTCATAAAACTTATCATAGCCAAGTCATATATAAACTGTTATTGATATTCATCATTGCTTTGCCTTATTATTACTAATTCCACAATATATTTTCTTTTCTTACTTTTTCTATGCATTCCTCAAGTTATATGGCCTATGGAATGCTGTGTTACTCTCTATTTCTTATTGTAGTAACAGGGTAACATTACATCTGTTTCTGACATCTCAGCCTCAGCACTATTGACATTAAGGGTCACATGATTCTTTGTTGTAGAGGTGGTCCTGTTCTGTGCATAGTAGGATATTTAGCAATGTCTCTGGCCTCTACCCACTAGATGTCAGTAGCAACCTCCCTTCCCTGCAACTCTGACAGCCAAGAGTATCTCCAGACATTGAGAATGCTCTCTGGAGAGCAAAATCACTTCAGTTGAGGATTACTAGTCTGTAAAACCATTGCAAGTGACTTGACGAAGTTCACATGTAGAATTTCAATTCAAAATCCAGATTTCTCCATTTTTACAATTGGTATGATCTTTGGTCTCAGTTATATAATTTCCAAAATGAAAATAATATTTATTTCTTATGAAACTAATATTAGAATTCAACATGATGATACATGTTTTAGAATAATAATTTATACCTTTTCATATAAAGAACACTTGAAAGCATTTAGGGACAAAAAATATCATTTTAAAGTTTAATTATGTATATATTGTTATTTGACCATCAATTTTGAAAATCATTTGCTATATCATATAAAATCATATCAATATTTTTCTCCCACCTCTTGTTCTTTTCATACTTGTTATTGACTTATATTTTGTAGAGCAACAGAATATTTGGTGACCTGCCTTTCCTATAATTCTTTATGTAATTAAGTGGAATTCTTGAGTCACACATCACCCTATAATTATGCTTAATTATGTCTGTTATTTTATGTTTTATTAGCCATCTCATCTATGAGTCTTAGCTTTCAACCTGGTATATTTGTCTGCATGTGTTGACCACTAAAACTTGTTCCTGCTTTAATAGGGAGCTTGTTAGACATTGGGGTGGTATATGTTGTTTATATCTTATCTTTTTGGGTCAATATAACTTAAACCAATTCTATGTTCTTATTCTCACCAGTCATGAATATTAATTAACCAACCTTCAGGGGCCAGATCTGACTCAAATGTCATGAAATAATGGCAGCAAGGAGAGTCTTCTGAGTAGAGACTATTTCGGAAATCTATAAAAGTAAAAATATTACAATGAACATGAGATAGGTATAAGATATATTTAGATATGAATCAATTTTGGATATTAATGATAAGCAAAATAGTGCCATGTGTAGTAATTGAAAGTTTTTGAGACTTGTATAACTTGTGTTAGACTAAAGAATCCTGGGAATCAAGAGTAGTCAGGGATGATGAGTTGAGTTTTAAATAAGCTAAATTGGAGGATTACACAGAAAGCATAACCCAAATATTTAGTAGGTAGTTAAGCATACATAATACCTAAGTCTTCAAGTTTTTAGACAAAATTAAACATTTGGCAAACATATATGCACACTCACATTGTGGTATGTATGTATGTATATGTGTGTGTTTATGTATTCATGTATGCATCAAAGTCAAAGATTTAGAGTTGGTCATTAAAAATCAAGTAGTAGAATTAGTAGTATCTCATGAATCTTTTCAGATAGTCATGAATTCTAAAATTATGAAAAAAATGAATAATCTATGTATGAAACAATATCATTCATCATATAATGGCAGGAAGTCGACAATGTACTCTTAGCACATATTACTACAGTAATGGTTGTGGCTCACAGACCATGACTTTGTGACAGCTGTGTAATTTAATGAAATTTTGAAGTAGATAAAAGCATTGTGATGTTGGGGAAAAAGTTCTTCAAAATCAGTCTTTGCACTTAGAAACTTTATAGGATAACATAGTTGCTACTGACAAACATCTTTCTCTTTTTGTTTTGCAAGTGGGAGGAGATGTCACATATTTTCTGTTTTACAAGAATTTCTAACTTCGTTTATGTAACATAATCAATCAGGTTTAAAAGTATGACAAGAATCGAACATTCTTCCTTTCACAGCTTTCAAAATTTACTTCTAATAATGTAACTGAAATTTCAGATTTTTCTATAGCTGTAATCCAACCAACATCTGATATTTTTATTTCCATTGATGTCTTTCACAGATGTGATAATGACACAAAAGTTTTAAATGAACACTTTCATTTAATGAACTCACACAATGAAAAATCAAATATCAATAGGATAATGAGTTACATTTCAGTAAAAAAAAAACACCAAGTAATATTATATTTGAAGCATTATTTTAAGTTGAAGGAAATTCGAAGATACTTATCTTTTTGCATTACACAACATATTCCTACAGATAGTGAATTAATACTGTGAAAAGATCTAATAGAAAATACTACTAATGGATACAGCTGAAAGATATATAGATAAGTAGAAAATAAGCTCATCGCACTCATTGGGCAAATTTTAAAAACACACTGTTTGAATCTTATTGTCCCTGTAAGTACATCTCTTACAGAGCTTTCTTCCCTGGCCTATGGATAAAAGATAAGGGCAGGAGCCCAGGTGAACCTCAGGCGAACCCTCACCTTTGGGTACTTAATGGCTACACTCAAGGTGTCAGCTGCATCCTCATATTGTATTTCGTAGCTTCTGTATGATTGAGGGCCCTGGTTTTTTGTTGGTTATTGGCTATAGGAAGCCCTCAGATCCTACAGGCTGTCCACAGCTCTAACAGGCTATTTACAGATTCTTGCCTTATATGTGTTCTCCAATGTGTTCATAAGGAGAGTTTCCAGCTTTGGTGTGTTAAGATGGAATATTATGTAACAATACCATTAAAATGGCATCCGTTTTTTGGGGTGTGTGTTAGATAACTGAATTATGAGAGTAACAATCCTCACTTTTGCTATATTCTTTTTTTTTTGTAATAGGAGTCATTAGTCTTGCCCATATTCAAGAAATATGATTGTACAACGATGTAAATACCAGAAGGTGGGAATCACTGGGAGAATCATATTAATGTCTACCACCATAATGTGTTTTGATTGAATAAGAGAATATGAGACAGGAAGAAATCAAATAAATGGGGCAAGAAAAATTCGAGTAAATTAGCGACTAAGTTATGTAATAGGAGGAAAATTTTTCCATTTTTGCATCATATTTTCTCTTATTATATTATTTTAATAAAATTTAGTTTTATTTTAAACATTTACCAAAAGGGAAAATACAGTATTATTTATTTAATTCTATAATCTTAATTTAATGCTTAAATAACACTTTATTTTAAAACACTTGTCCTCTCAAAAATTACCACCTTCTCTTATATTATTAATCCGGAGTGGTTTTTTTGAGTAAAATTTATAGTGTCAGTATAGTATTTTAAATCACTTTCTTAGTTCCTATAACACTTCATTCATCTTAATTTTTAGGCTACTTGGTTCAGATTCTCCAACTGTCTTACCATAGCTAATACAGTGCCATCTTTGAAATTCTCAATTTAAGTACAGATCAGAGCTAGATCTCTGACCACCCACTCTCCTTTCTGTATTCATATGTGGTATTCACATTCTTTCTCCTTTAAACATCATCTCAACATAAGTTATTCTTAAAATAGTATATCTAGTTTATTAATCATAAAATCTCAAAAGCCACCTGAAATTCTAGGCATTTTTAATAGTTATGTGAAGGCAGAGTCATTTTTAAGTTCAACATCTTAACTGTGTGTGCATTTGTACCTCAGAAATTGCCATCACATCAAAATTAACAACATAAAGCTGAAGTCAAATTTTCTATCAAATTATTTCTTGCTCATAAATTTCTTATGTTAATTACAACAACATTCTCTCAAACATTCAATCATTTTTATGTTAGCCTGTCTTATTTTACTCCATTATTTTATTGCCTCAAGCCAAGCTATAATGAAGAATGCAAAAGCCAAATTAAATTGAAGCCTTGTCTTTAGGGGTAATATGACAATTATCTGATGTGTGATTCCAAATGATAAGCGCTATGGTTATGGTATGAAAAATATGCTACATATAAAATTAACAGGAAATCAATATGAAGTATCAGAAAATTCCTCTAAACTCAAACTGAATGGTCTTAGAAGACCACTGAATTTGATTTTGTGTTCATCAACAAAAAATAAATAGGGAGAAAGAAAGGGCTTCCTTTTTTTTGTTACTGTGTCCTTGACACCAATTCAGAACCTTCTTTTGTTTCCACTGTTTTTGGCACTACTTGGTTTAAATCCCAGTTAATTCTTACCTGGACATATCCCCTGAGCTTCACTGATCTTCTTGCCTTTCTGCTCTTCTGATTCCTTTGTATCCTATTCTTTAAAGTAAAAAAACAAAAACAACAACAAAAAAAAAAACTGTAATTATAAATTATATTAGAAACTAAGTGAGTTTTGACTGAAATTTTTTGAGTTTCTTGTTGTTCCAAACCAGGAATCTTTTCATGTTTGAGACATTCTCTAAAGATTAAAGACACAAGAAACAACTTTATGCATTACAAAAATAATATAATTTCTACTGAAAATGAGGTGTGGGTAAATATATAGGTAGACAGAAAAGAGAATCTATGATGAAACAAAATAGAGAAAATATATTTCCAGAAAGTTCAGCAAAACACAAAGGAAAGAAAGGAAAATAAGAAAGATAACATCCAAGTAGAAACAAAAGCATGTAGAATATCATATGTCCATAAGTATTTGTGAATTGTGAGTTGATTGTTTCTACTTACAAAATATAGTGCAAATTTGAATGTTGGGGACCACTCTGCAGAGCTCTTAGCATAAGGACTGAATTTCTTAGCTTGAATTACATGGAAATCATGATGGTCTCAGTGACCTTCTAGTTATTTTTCCTCACTTCTCCCTTCATACATACTCTCTTGGTTCTCCAGAGAAATAGAATCAATAAGATGTGTACACATAGAGAGTGAGATTTAAAGAGTTGATAATAGAAAAGGACAATTCCCATTATCTGCCCAATGAGCTAACAGACTGAAGACCCAGTTAAGAGACAATGTTACTATTCAAGTTTGAAGGCTATTAAGATGGAGACCCTTGGAGGACCACCCTAAAAATTACCATAGAATGGATGACTTTAACAATTGAAATTTATTTTCTCACAGTTTGGGAGTCTAAGAAGTCCAAGATGGAGGTCTAGCAGAGTTCATTTCCTGGTTACAGCTCTCTTCTTGACATTTAGAGAGGATCTTCTCTCTGTCCTCTCTTGGTAGAGAGTGAAAAAAAAGATCTCTTCCATTTCTTGTAAAGCCACTAATCCTCTCAGGTTAGGATTCTATGCTTATTGCCTCATTTAAATTTAATTATCTTCTAAAATGTGGCTTCCAAGTATAGCCATATTGGGAATTAAGGCTTAAACATCTGAATTTTAAGGGGACATGGTTAAATCTATAGCATGTAGGAGGAGCTGATTTATAGTTCAAGCCTGTGTTAGTCAGTTTTTTGTCACTGTGACTAAAATACCTGACATAAAAAACTTAAATGTGGAAAGACTTATTTTAGTTCATGGTTTAGATGTTTCAATCAATGGAGAGATGACTACATTGTTTTGCTCTTGAGGTGAGTCAGAACATCATGGTGGAAGGGCATGGAAAAAGAAAGTTGCTAAACTCAAGACAGCCAGAACTTCAACACAGAAAGACAGAAGGAGGGCAAGGATAAGATATAGTCCCCATGGGCACACCCCACTGAACTATGTCTACCAACTAGGCCCCACCTGCCTATAGTTTCTACCTCCTGCTAACAACTCATTCAAATTACTAATTCAGAAAATAGAGTAATACCCTGATGAGGTTAGGACCCTCATGACCCAATCCCTTCCTAAAGCTCCACTTCTGAACACTGCTGCACTGGGAACCAAGTCTTCAACACATGAGCTTTTAGGGGATATTTTGGATCCAAACCATAAAAAAGTCTGAAGACTAGCAAACTGGAGAACAGGGAAGAATTAATATTACATCTCAAGTCCACAGGCCATTTGCAGACAACGTTACTTCCTTTTAAAAATAATTATCAGTGCATAATAATTACACAAAATAATGTGTGCCACTGTGATGGATTCATACATACATATAATATGGTTTGCTTTTATTCACCCGCCCCTATCCCCTTTCCCTGGTCCTTTCTTTTTCTGTAATAGTCCCTCTTCTATTTCCATGTCACCCCTTTTTCCTAGATTTTACATATGAAATAAAACCTTTAATATCTGTCTTTCTGAGTTTGACTTATTTTGCTTAAAATAATACTATTCATTTCTATCCGTATTTTGCAAATGACATGATTCCATTCTTCTTTATGGATGAAAAATACTATGTGTGTGTGTGTGTGTGTGTGTGTGTGTGTGTGTGTGTGTGTCTCACATTAATTTTTATCCATTCATCTGCTGATGAGCATCTAGGTTGATTCCCTAACTTGGCTATTGTGAATATTACTTCAATGAATATGGGTATGCAAGTATTTCCAGAATATGTTGACTTTGATTTCTTCAGGTATATATGCAGGAGTGGTATAGCTGGATCAAACAGTAGTTTTAATGTTATAAGAAATTTCATACTGTTTCCATAATTACTTCAGGCTCTTGAAAGTCAGTATTTATTCTATTCAGGCTTTCAGATTATTGGGCAAGATATACTCATGTTATATAATGGATATAAATAAGTTGCTTTTGATATTTACAGGACCTTATAGCCAAGAGTTTACCATGAATCTCAAGTGGGACTTTGGACTTCAACTTTTGAGCAATGCTGAAACTGTTAAGATTATGGGACTCTTGGTGAAAGACTAAATGCATTTTGCATTGTGAGATGGACATTGGGGGCCAGGTGCACAATTTTAGAAACTGTTTGGATATGAGGTGTTACCCAAAGTCTCTTGTGTAAATTCAGGAATGTCCAGAGGTGAAATGATTGAATTGTGAGAGCCATAACCTAATCAGTGCATCCTACTTTAAATGATCTAACTGGGTGATAACTATAGGCACATGAGGTGTGGCTAGAGGAGATTTGTCACTGGTGTAGTGTCCTAGAAGGATAGATATTCCCCATAGCACTTTCCACTTCCCCTCTCTCTCTCTCTCTCTCTCTCTCTCTCTCTCTCTCTCCTTACTTACTGCTATGAGAGGAACAATTTCTCTACACCATACCCTTCTCCCATTATATTCTATCTCACCTTGGGTCCAAAGCAAAGGAGTTGGCCATCTTTGGATTGAGACCTTCCATATCGTGAGTCAAAATAAACCTTTTCTCCTTCCTCTAAGTTGTTCTATTTGGGTAATTTTGCTTACAGAAATTCTAAAGCTGACAAACATACTTGCTCTTTTGAAAATCTTTTTGTAGATTAACATAAAATGGCAAGTTATTTGTGCGCCTACATGAATCACATTACTGGGTTTTCACTAAGCTTGTAACTAGAGATTCTCAAAAGCGTAGAGTCACAATTTCTTCTATTAAATTTTATCTATCCACATTTTTAATTTTTATTTCCCTGTGTTGTACAATACATAGATGTTGGGGTTCAAATGGGATTTTGTTCCTTTACCATGTATAAGAATTAAGTACAGAGAATATAGGAAATAAATTGAAAAAGTATCAAATATGGGTCAATGTTATGTTTGAATCTTTTAAATGACAATAGTATATGCATAAGAATATAATTAAACAAATGATTAAACTATAAATCCATGACATTAGAGATGGATTTTAGCAATATTTAAATATGACTTATTTATTTTTACATAAAACTCTTTTGACATTCTAGAAGCACAGAGAAGAGAAATACTATATAATGTCACATCTTTTATAATGCAGATTTTAAAAAGTCAAACTAAACATGACCACCTTGAATTTTAAAGTTTTTTGTAACAAAGAGATGTATGTGTCTTTAAGCAACATCAAGTTATTATCTCAGTTCTGGAGTCTAGAAGTCCCAAATCAAGATGTCAGCAGCACTGTGCCCTTTCAAAGTTATAGGGTAGAATCTGTTCCAAGCATTACTCTTGTCCTCTGGTATTGCTGGCAATTTTTGATGTACCTTGATTTGTAGGGACTTAACTTCAATTTCTGCCTGGTCATCAAATGGTATCTCCTTCTTTTTCTTCTCATCATCTTCCTATAATGACACTAGTCATATTGAATTAAGGGATTATTGTATGCTATTATGACCTCAACTTAACTAATCACATTGGCAAAAAAGGCTATTTACAAAACAAACAAACAAAAACATTCACATACTAAGGTACTGGGTGCCAGAACTTTGACATATCTCTCCAGGAAACACAATTCAATCCACAACAATGATGAACCAAATGTGCTTCATTTACATTAAGAAATATGTTAAAATGTCAATAGGTTACATTTTTTAAATGACTCTCTGATAGACCTGAAAATTGTTTAATATCAGAAACATTCCTGGTTATAAAAATAAAAATGGAAACATTCCCAAAAGCAAGTCTGAAAACTGAGAATAAAAGAAAATAAAATATCAATATATCATTCTGTCAGAGTGTTGAGGATAATTAATTTTATAAAATATCTACTTGGGAGGTTGAGGCAGGAAGAATGTGAGTTCAAGACCAGCATGGAAAACACAGGAGGACCCTGTAAAATAAATAAATAATAAAAATGAGTCAAATGTTTAAAAACCCCAAACTGTCTATGTTGGGTAGATCTTGGACATAAGCTATAAATACCCAAACTGAGTGCTCTAATGTGTCTTTCAGAAAGCATATAGAAAATAGATCAGAAATAACTTTCATGGGATGGGAATGGAGCTCCATGGCAGAGGGCTTCCTAAGCATTCATGAAGCCCAGTTTTCAACCTCAAGTACAACACAAAATGAATAAAAAATAAAATAATTTTCACAACTAAAAAGTAGGCAATTTAACTCATTGATAATACATATGTAAAAAAACTTGAATAAATTGAGTTATATATTTTGTTTCTATTTAGAAAGGAAGATAATATTTAAAAGCCAAAGTTAATGTAACATAGCTCACGCTTTAAATTTAATACAATTAAAAATTTGACAAAATGATTCTAAAGTTTATCTGGAAAAGTAAAAAGATATTAAAATAAGTAATATAATATCAAAATATTACTGGAATAAGAATAGGTATACAGACTAAACATAACCAATTTTTAGAATTAACTTGTCTATGTATTAGGTTTCTCTAGAGGAGTAAAATATATAACTCAATTTATTCAAGTCTATGTCTATGTCTATGTAATATGTATATATGTGTGTGTTATTATATGTTATTACATATATTATTATATAAAGGAGATTTTTATTAGATTAGCTTACACAACCAGAATAGACTGTGTTCCACAATGACGGTCTGCAGGCTGAAGAGCTGGAAGAATCAGTAGCTGCTCAGTCTTAAGAAGTCAGAGCCTCAGAACAAGAGAGATCAAAGATGGGGTCCCAGTCCAAAACCAAAGGTCTGGACATTCCCTTGAGAATCTCTGGGAAGAGTCAGTTTTGGAAGTATGAAGAAGCTGGATGTGATATCCTCAGTGGACACATCAATAATCAAGAATTCATTCTAAGAATCGAGCTTGTGTCTGCTGCTGCTTCCCTGTTCTTCCAATTTATGTTCCATCCAAGTCTCCAAACTATTGGACTGTGGGTCTCCACCTCAGTTTGCTGTCCTTCATGATTCCTAGAAACACCCTCATTCAGACAACCAGTAGCCTCATAATCTTCAGCATCTTTTAATGCAATCAAATTGACAATTCAGATTGACCATCACATTCTCTCTCTCTTTTGTCTCCTTTTCATCAATAATAATAGCTGGTTTCTGCTATAACAGGAAAACAAACAATAACAAAAGTTCATGAGGCTGAAATATGATGCAAGGATGCAAGCTTATTTCTTTTGTTAAGCAAAAACCTGATTGGACAATCAGAGCAATTATGGCATCTCCACATTCATCAGGATTGTAGTAGGCTCCCTCTAAGGTGATACTCTGCTCTCTTCAATAGACAGTTCCTGGGATGACTAATCTTGCTTCTTCCTTCACACCCACATTTTAACAAGGAACCTATATATTCTACTTCTACTCACATGTTATTGGTTACAAAGTAGCCACATGGTTGAGACCAGCAAAAAGAGACCCTAGGAGGTATAGTCTTTAGCTAGGGAGCAATGTGTACAACTAAGAAAACATGTTTACTTAAAAAAGATATTCATGAATATGAGCATTATTTGGTACATACTACTCAGTTAGCCATTCAATTATATATGTTCCTCTTTCTTCTCACTCATGGAAAATTGGAAATATTTTTCCAAAGGAAAAGAATCCCAAAGGTCTATTCAGTCTTATTATCAGGAAAAATA
The DNA here is from genome assembly GCF_048772815.1 of Callospermophilus lateralis. Taxonomy (NCBI): domain Eukaryota; kingdom Metazoa; phylum Chordata; class Mammalia; order Rodentia; family Sciuridae; genus Callospermophilus; species Callospermophilus lateralis. The sequence continues at coordinate 134,788,448 of NC_135308.1, forward strand.
AAGTTTATTTTTCACTTCTGTAGAAAGCAAAAAAAAAGTTATAACTTAACTCTAAATACTAATGAACTTATAAAGCAACTGATATTCTCATACATGGTTGAAAAAATAAAATTGAAAATTTCCAGATTTTTGATAAACCATTTGACATATGAAATGAAAACTGCAAAGTTTTACATAAACTTTTATCTAATAGCATAATTAATAACCTAATTTCACAAAAAAAATTGGTTTAATGGTAATTTGGTACTAATGTAAATTGGAGGCAAATGAGTAAATATTAAATAAATTATGAAACATCTACTGATGGAATATTGTGCTTGAAGTTACACTTAAAACATTTTTAATGAGCTTATCCACAATGTCATAAATTGAGGAAAACTTTAGAATGAAAAGTATATATTCATTAATTTCTCTAAGATAATAGAAAGATAGCTGTAGATATAAAATTAAATATTCCATTTAATGATGTCATTGGGCTGCTTCAGTTTCGTTGCCAGAATTTATTCTTCCTTCTCAAATGGTCTCAATGTTTTTCTGATAGTTTCTCAGATGAGGAAGGCTGAATACAGGTGTCCCACTGTCTCCTAGGCCTCTTGATGCTGTCATGTTAATGCTGCTCCGGTTGAAGTCTATGAGGTTGTTTGTAGGAATTGGTGATGTGAATCAAGGTTTCTGATTACCTTGTGGTTGTTCTGTGCTTGCACTGGGATTTCCCTGCCCGAAAGAATAGGGTTAACATTTCCCTGTGCAAAAGTACAGAGTTAACATTCCCCAGTTGCTATGGCATGTTGGCCCTTGGTCTCTGCACAAAAGTTCAGAGAAGTCAGTTTTAACCTTGAGTTTCAGACACTCTCTCCTAGGAATAGAAGATTTTGAACATAGCAAGATAATCATTCATAATGTCTCACCTGTGATGCGTAGACTTCAAATCTGCCTGCTTTCCAGAAACTTTCTCACAAATAACCTTTTGATGATAGAAACCTATCTAATAAACATGTGGAGCCAGCTTTGGATCACTGTTCCTCCAACAGTGGACAGTACCCACCTGATTCCACCTTTCTCTCTAAATGTTAGTGTGTCTTGTCTTAATCCTCTGTCACCCCTCACTAGTTTCTGAAGTAATGGCTGTGCAGGTCAGAGCAGTTTTCTCTCTGCTGGATACAACTAATTCTCTGGAGATTGTCACTGATATCATTTTCTGCCTACAAGGGGTCAGTGATACCCTTTTCTTGTTCTGTTTCAAGAAAAACATGACTTTCCTTAAACTAGGTGCCTTGTAACTACTTTTCACTAAAGCCAGACTGATCTTACTCTAATGGAAACATTTCACATGTCCATACCCCAGAGTCCAGAATAAACTTTTCATCTGCTCTTAAAGAGTAAAGAATAGACTATTGCTATTAATTGCAGATAAATAGCATCTACTAATTAATAAATGTTATTTTAATTAAATATGGCCAGCTAATAGAAAGTAAATATTAGGTTCCTCTCTTTTTAAAGAGATGAAACTGTCATACAATTATACTTACATAAAAATGGAAACAGCATATTAATCAGTTGCTAAATTTCATGATACAGAATGGAACCACAAAAAATGAGAGCTTAGGAAAGATAATTTCCAAGGGTCTTAACAATCTCTATAAGTTGTGTCTTTGCCATTGATGTATAGACATTTCAATGAGTAAGAATGATTTCTGTAGTGTCAGCACTGTATGCTAATGGAACCATAATTTTCTAAATATGTTTCAAAGGCACTTTTGTTCTAAACACTATATATTCATTAAAGTGATGTTTATGGAAATACAATTGATTATCCTCATCTTTTGCTATTCAGTGTGCAGAATTCAAGATGATTTTGATCAGGTGTTAATGTAATGCCATTATCTCATAGAATACTACCTACAATCTTTTAAGATGAGAATTACTATCCACACTTCTGAAATGTTGAAAATGAGTCCAGAGAGTTAAAGTAGTTTTCCTGATCATATAGGTGACACATAAAACTGGTATAAGTGCTGAGTACTCAGGAAATGTCAGAATAAAAAGCTGGGACATGGGGTGGATCTGGATGGAGGAGGGACAGAGGTGAAAGTTTGCTTTCAAACAGAAAATATTTCTTGGAGGGTAGGATGTGTACTAGAAATAAATATGACTTTGGAGAATTAGAATAAATCTTTGATATTAAGTTTTAAGAAAGGAAAATAAAGAAAATGATAAGGTAAAAATATATTAAAGAAAGAAACCAGAAGAAAGAGTAAGTTAAATGAGAAATCCCAGGAAAAATAACATAAAAGGGAAGACAACGCTTAATTCCCATTTCTTACAACTTCCCTTCCACCAATGAGCATTTATATATGTTCTCCAAATTCCAATCTCTTGACATGGAGTCTTTGTATCTGCTTTCTTTGCCCAATTACCATCCTAGTTCTAACTGTTAGACATTGTATTCCTAGCATAACAAGACTACCATGAAGGAAGAAAAAAAAATCAGGTGAAAGTAGAAAATACTTGGAAGTTAAGAATATGATCATAGAAATTTCTAAAAATCAGTAGTCTAATATTAATATTTACACACACACCAACTACCCAAAGAAACACAGGAAGATTTATAAATTTGCAAGTCAAAAATTTTATATTTTATTTGAAGTTAAAACAACAGTTTAAATGATAATTTGAAATATGTGTATATATATGTATACAAAAAAAAATAGCAAAATGTTATTTGCAAAATAAGCAAAGTTTTATCCAAATAGAGCAATAATGTAATGTTTTGCATCATTTTTTTTCTCCAGTTGTATTTTTAAGTTCTGAACAAATTCATTTGCATTGCTTTAAATAGATAATTTTAAGGAATATCTCAATATCTGTAGAACTCTACAAAATTCTACAAATTTAGTCAAAGAAGATACTCTCAGAGAGGACATTCCTATAGATCAATCCATCTCCAAAGGGTTTTCTGGACAATGCCCAACACTCCATAAAAAGGACCCTCAGTAATGTTTTACCCATATCTAAGTCTGTGATGTAATTTCCTGATCTCAGAGAGGACTCACAAGTTTTAATTTCCAAGCACTTAGGAAGCTTTTAAAGAATGATCTTCAGTACAAAAGTGAGTAACCCAAGAAAGAATAATACTAAGGTTCCAGCAGACAGGTGTCCTATCCACTTTCATTGTTCCATTGTTTCAGGAGAAAAAGTGAGCTCTAAATGATACCTAAGCATCAATTGCTGAGGACAGGCACTCAGAAGAACAACATACAAAACATTTAAAGTGCAATGTTGGAGCATTTGAGATAATTATTTCTAATTTTTGACAGCTCTTTTGCTATATTTTAAAAAGAAATACATAAATAGAAACATAGAAAACTAAACAAATAAAATATGCCATTTTTAGTCAGGCTTAGTGGTGCATTCCCACAATCTCAGTGATTCTGGAGACGGAGAGAGGAGGATCATAAGCTTAAGGCCAGCCTCTGCAACTTGGTGAGACCCTATGCAACTTAGCAAGACCCTGACTGAAAATAAAAATAAAAATAAAAAGAGCTGGAGGTATTACTCAATGGTAGAACTCCCTGAAGTCAGTACAATAGTTGGAAGTATCACACACAAAAGAAAGCCATCATCAATTTCAATTTCACGAAAGCATTGTTTTACAGGAATATGAAATAAAAATTCGTAAGTAATATCTACAAATTTAATGCATTCATGATGTAATGATATTGGTTAACAGATAGAGGGAAAAGGAGCTTGAAATAAGATGACCAAATCATCACCTATTACAAAAGTTCATATACAATGAAATATATAGGTCTACATAAATTAAATTCCTCAAATCTTTGCTTCTTGTTTTCTAACTTAGATTTGTAGATCTTTTCTTTTCTTATATTCTAGTGCCTAAACTTTCAATACTCAGAAGAAAGCAAAATGAATGAAGAATGAATTACATGTGGAGTGGCATAAAGAACTTGCAAATTCTTGTATGGAAAGCAAGTCTTTAGTATGTGCAAGCATATATTTTCTTATAAGCAGATGTTGACATTAGAAAATAACAAGTAATTGAGCACAGATGGTATATTTGGCATACCAAAAATGTTGAAAGGAGAGTTAGCACTTAACAGAGAGAGCAGATTTCCTTTTCTGTTAGGGTTCTTTTGGCTTTAAATATCCCAGATTTCTTTCTCACTTAATGCATCTGCAAAGGAAGTGTTGTGAGCCAGTATGAAAACAGTAATATGTCAAATATTATTGACATATATAAGAACGTTTTTATTGAAAAATCGATCTTAAAAAGTCATGGTACATATTCTAAGTGCAATTAAAATTAATATTAGTATTATGCCTGAATTATATTTATATTTTCTATATTTTCATGTCCAACCTTAGTTTTTATTTTAGCAATATGAATATTACATCCATTTTTTTGTTATTAAGCTTAAACTTGATACTAAACAGTTTTTCTGATAGTTACAATAAGTCAAACTCACAACATAATAAATTAATGTGTGCTTTCTCTTATTCATGTTTCCTTTTAAAAGTACATCTTTATCTAACTGAATTGCTAATGATAATAATTGAGGGAGAAAATAAGGGAAAAACTAAATTATGAAATCTAGTAAAGGGTTAGATCATAGTTTCAAGTTACCATTTTGTATAGAAAAATAATGTCATGTTTATTTTTAAAATTTATTTATTCTATTTAGTTGTACATGACAGTAGAATATATTTTGCCATACCATACATACATGGAATGTAAGTTCCTGTTATTGTTGTACATGATGTGGAGTTTACACTGGTTGTGTATTCAAATATAGCATCAAGACATCGTCATCATGCTCAGAGCATTGACTACAAATGTTAAAAATTATGAGGATTTTTTTTTTTTTTACTATGGAAGAGAAAGGGCAGACTATCTCCATTCCCTGGAACGTGCTCAATTTTTTATGTTCATTTGAGAAAGAGCTTGAATTATTTTATCCCTCAAAGGCATCTTTTCCAAACAAAGGTTTTCCCATTGACTTCAAAGTGGGAACCATGGGAGTGCATATTAAAACTGAAAGGGATGAAAAACAGATTGAAATTTTTGAATGAGCATAGCAAATTGAAAGGGAGCTAGTAGAAATAATCAGTGGATCAGTCAGGCTGACAGACCGCTTGAATCTCTATTGTATTAAAGTCAAATGAAAAGGATGAACATAATTTTTGCCAAGAACATGGAAAATTTCAGAAATGGAAATCACAAGCCAGAGAAAGGAAGAAAGCATTTAACTCCTTGGTGCAATGCAGTATTATCATGACTTCATGAAACAGGCAGAGAATACTTAACTCATGATTGTTGAACTTTGATTTTTGTTTCATATGCTAAATCCCAGTAGAACACAGAGAATTTGTAAGAGTAAATTATATATTAGTTGATACTTAATATAGGCAGGGAAGAATTTCCATGGATTTTTTGAAAAGTCTATTTTCTAGAAGACTTTCCAAAGAGGAGAGAATAATGTCAGAAGATTTTAGAATCAGAGGGGCCTAAAAAAAAAAACCACACACTTAAAAAGTGTATCTTGAATTCTGCATGTGGGAAAACAAGTACATGCTGCTATATTACTATCTAAGAAAATGTTTACTTCACCTTAGTTTCTTAGTTACTTCTGCCTAACAATGATCTTCTTAGGACCTGTCAGTTCTTAATAATTCCCAGAGGGAATTATGTGTTTTTTGTGGGTTTTATTTTAGATAACTCTGATATTCCCTTTAGTATACATTACTTTTTTAAAAAAACATACTTTTATCTTATTTATTTATTTTTTTAATGTAGTGCTAGGATTAAAACCAGTGCCTCACATTATTCTAGGCCAGCGCTCTACCACTGAGCTACAACTACATTATTCTACTTTACATATGTTACATTTTGAAAGTTATGCTTCATATAACTCTCTAGAATGGCAGATGGGTAGCATGGAAGATTTATTCTGGGAATCTTTGAAGAAATGCTTTCTTTACATTTCAAAATTTTATGTTTACTCTGGATTAAAGGATTATTGATTACCTTGATTCATTGTATATTCACTGAACAGGTTAAAGTAGTGGACAAACAAATGCAAAAGAATCAATGCAACATTTTCGTTCAACAAAATTTGAGGTCATTATACCAGAGAAGAGAAAGGGTGCCATCAAAATAACAAAATTTTTGGAAAAAAGATCCAAAAAGTTAGTTGATGCAACTAGATAAATTCTTAAAACCAGAACACAACAATTCACAGCTGAAAATGTAAGGAGTAAGCAAGACTTACTCAAGAACATTTCAGATAAGCTCAAAACTTAGTAGCAGCAATTATCAATAAGGAGAAATGGAAATCATTAGTGTATTAAGGAATTCCATTTTGAGCAATTATTTTCCTCTTTCTTTTCACCACAAAAGCAGAGCAACTATTTAAGACAGAAATGATAGAACAAAGTGGCTTCATCTCCTTTTAGCAGGAGTCCTCAATGGCAGACCATGAGGATCAGATGGGGAGTCTTTACAAAGTTCCACTTCTCAGGTTATATTCGCTGGATATTCTGATTCAATTGATCTTCATAGGATACAGAAGTCAGTATTTTGTTTCATCTCCTCAAACATTTATCATTTCTTTAAGGTTAAAACTTTCAAAATCCTTTCTTCAAACTTTTTGAAATGTGCCAGGCATTGTTGTTCTATAAAGTCATCAGATATTTTCGGTGAAATACTTCAAGTAGATTTTAAGAAAATATTTCAGTTAAAGATGGACACAATACCTTTATTTTATTTATTTATTTTTATGTGGTGCTGAGGATCAAATCCAGTGCCTCACACATGCTAGGTGAGCACTCTACCACTGAGCTATGATCCCAGCCCACCTCAAGTAGATTTTTATTTTATGTTTCTATAGTTTGCTCACTGGTGAATCCTCAGCTTCTAGAATATCTACTAACACACAGTAAGAATGCAATGAGTATTGACAAAGTGAATGAATACATGAGTGAATCAGACTGCTTCCAGGTAAATCATCAATAACTGGATTATAGTGAATAATTAAAAGGTATGTCAACAGTATTGAAGAATACATAACAAGTGATCCTAAGATTTTATGCATAGTTAAATTCTCAGTAAAATGTGAAGAAAAATATGCAGGCTTTGAAATTTACAGGCACAGTTTACTACTAAAGCATACCCCATGAATTTATGACTCAGAGTTGTACTATATCTAAATACAAAAGGAACCTAAGAAAGTTGAACATACTATATAAGAAGTAATATTTAAGTATAACACAGAAATAAAAATAAAATCTGAAATTATTTAAAAAGGGAGAGGCTGAGTGGTACGGAACTTGCTTATTATGTATGAAGTCCTGGATAGAATCCCCAGTATCAAAAAGTAAAAAGATACAGTAGACTTCACCACTTGCAAGAACCTAATTACTATAGAAAATTTCAGTGAAAATATCATGCTTCTTCCATTTGGCCTCCAATCACACTATTGGTTTTATAATAAATAATTTTATGAACAAAATTGAATGTTCTTTATTGGGTTATAGTTCTTTAATCAAATTAAGCAATAAATTCTTGATAAATTTAGCAAATAACATATATGTTAGATTTGGTCTCTCTCCCTGGCTCATCTCACTGAGTTACTAAATTACTTGAAATTTTCTGAGTGATACTTTATCTTTCATTATTAAAAAGTAGCCCTTTAATCACACCAGAGTTTATGCTAATAAATTTCCTTCACATGAAACATCTAAATCACCTCAGAATGGAGCTGGTTACCAAAAAGACCAAGAGATTAAAGAGTTGGAACTTTCTGCCCATCATAAATATGGAGGTTGTTTAAAATTACCTAGTATCAGACATGGGAGCAGCCATAGGGCTAAGCCTTTGAGTAGTAGAATCAGCTCTAATTCGAGGTAAAATTACAAGCAAATTAATCCATTAGACACCCACTTGGTGTCAGGAGAAGCAGAGGATTATCTCTGGGTGTTAGGAAAACTTCTATTATGATTTGGCTATAAGCTATTCTTTTGTGTTAATGCAGAAGGTTTGGAGGTGAAATGAGTGGATTGTGAAAGCTGTAACCTAATAAGTGCATCCCAGTTTAAATGAACTATATTGGTGATAACCGTATGCAGATGAAGCATGGCTAGATGAGTTGAGTCTCTGGGGGAATGCCCTGGAAGGTTTTATCTTCCCTGTGGTCTCTTGTTTCTTTCTCTCTTGCTTTTCCTGGCTGCCAGGTCCTAAGAAGCTTTCCTCCATCACTTCCTTCTGCCACGATGTCCTGCCTCCCCTAAGCCCAAAGCAATGGACTTGGCCAACAATAGACTAAAACTCTGAAACTATGAGCCAAAATAAACTCTCCATCCTTTAAGTTTTACTTGTTGAACATTTTGGTCACAGTGACAAAAATTCAAATAATAAATAAATTGGTCTTATGAGTGGGGTCATTGTTGTGACTAACCTGACCATGAAGTTCAGAAGTTTTTGGAGCTGGTTTGTGAAGGAGGGATTTTGAAAAGTTTAAAGACACAAGCTATCAAATCTTTAGACCATTTTGAAGTAGACCTTAATGAGAAAACCTAGTCAGCTCAGATACAAGAATGCTGATAGGAATGTAGCCTGGGATCATGAGGTTTGAGAAGGTAATGAAGCCTCTATCGGATGGGACTAGAGGCTACTCCTGGTTCTATTTTGGCAAAGAAATTGGCTACATTTTGCTCATGCCCTGAGATTTCATTTATGGCTAAATTTAAAATTGATGGATTCATTGATTCATCTAATGAAGAAAGTTTCAAGACAGCCATGCATTCAAGCAATGCCATAGAATTTTCTGGCTGTCTTTAGCCAGATTTAATGTAAGAATTGGGAGAAGAAAGCAGTGGGATTGAGGATATTAAAAACTTATAAATTTGCATGAAACTCTGGGGCCAAAGAAGATATGGCTTATAAAGAGATTATAACCATTAAAAAGATGCTAAGTACATTGCACATGGACAACTGGAAAGATGCATTGGTGGCATCTCAGGAATTTGCAAAACCATACCCACTGAAGGCTCCAAAATGTAGAAGGAAAATTTTCTTTGAGAGGTGATCCCAGGAGTACCCTGATTACACAAAGGTCTATACTATATTAAATTGCCCAAGCTCAGAGATGAATCCAGGAATAATCTCAGGTGTCCAAGCTACTGTGCAGTCTCTCGACAGAACTTGGCATCATTTATGTGCTCCTGGTTTTGCAGAAATGCAATGTCTAGGAGTTAGGGAATCATGGATGTTTCCACTGATATTTCAAAGGAAGGCCTAGAAGGCCAGGTAAAGTTTGGCAATGTCAGAGTCCCTGGGAGCTGCCTCAAAGAGGATAATGTATAAAGAAACCAAGGTGAGGGCAAACCTGGAATGAAGACCCAAGGAATTAAGAATGCCAGTCATTTGGACTGTAGGCCAAGAACTGTTGCCTGCAGTGAAAGTCAAGCTAAAATAGACCCACATGGGCTGCAAACAGCAAGATCAAAGTGTTGAGGTGTCCAAACCCTTTAGAAATAACATCTCTCAAATAACTGTCTTAGATGCTATAGAAGGGGTTATAGGAAGAGTTATGGGAACTCTTTGCCTGGCTGGATTTAGATCTTGCTTTGGTTGCAACCCTTCTATCCCCCTATTCCTCCATTTTGGAATGGGGATGTTTACTCTGTGACAGTATATACTGATATATGTAAGTTGCCTTTGATTTTCACAGGGGTTCACAGGTAAGAGTTTGTCTTCAGCCTCAGTTGAGACTTTGGATTGGAATTTTGGATGTTGCTGGAATTGTTAAGACTATGGAACTCTTGGAGATGGACTAAATGCATCTGTCATTGTAAGAGAGATATAGGTTTGGGAGGGAAAGTAGAATGCTACAGGTGATTTGCATATGAAGTGTCCCCCCATCTCATATTAATACATGAATGTTCAGAATTGAAATGATTAGATTGTGAGAGTTGTAAACTAATCATCCTATTTGAATCGACTGGGGGGTAACTACTGGGAAATGGGGCAGGGCTGGAGAAGTTGGGTCACTGGGTGCAAGGATACCTTCCGGGTGTGTGTCTTCCTTGTATCACCTTCTCCTTCCCTCTCTCCACTTACTGAGTGCCATGTCCTGAGTAGTTTCTCTCTGCCACATCCTTCTGCCATAAAGTGTTGCCTCATTTTGGGTCCAGAGCCATAGACTTAGTTGACCATGGACTAAACTTCTGAAACCATAAATGAAAAATAAACTTATTCTCCTCTAACTGGTTCTTGTTGGGTATTTTGGTCACAGGGATGCCAAACTGACTAACACAACGCCCCAATAAATAACCTTTGACATTTTAAAGTCATAAAAATTAGAATATATAAAGGAGAGCAATTAGAAAAGGCATGTATAATATTAGCATCAAATTTTATAGTGGGGAGTTAAAAATATTAATTAAAATTGGTTAATCATTGAATATGTTTATCAGCACAGAATTTAAAATTCATAAGCATTGCAATAAGAAAACAATATAGAAATATCAAAACCTGAAGTTATAGGAGAAGGCCAGTGAGATAGTGTATCCATCACTTATTGTTCATGGCAGGCAACTAACAGGTTATAGAAAAAGTTACTAAACAATAAATAGTAGTACAACATTTAAAGTTATACTGGATACTATCAAAATAACAAAAACAAAGACTGTTTTCTTATTAACTATATATCCTCTAGGAAGTTGCACTGCCTTATCTTCTATTATAGCTTTTTGCATTTATTACTTTTATGATTTAAATGTGTAATTAAAAATATCCTTTGAATTATAAAAAAAGCACTATTCTCTATAATGACAGGCAATCCAGAGAAACATCTAATTCTTAAGATTTTTTTATTGAATTTTTAAGCAGCACATATTTGAAAATGAAAGACACACTCCTGTGTGGGTACTTTCTTTTTCCTTCAGTTACACTACATCTGAAGTATCTTTTATACCTATTATATATTAAAGAGCTCTTTGTACTTATCAAGCAAATTTTTGTACTTATCAAATTATTTCAGGTTTGAGGTTGATGTTCTCACTTATCTTTTAAAAATATATTAGGGCATGTAATATACATTAAGAACTTTCTTTCAGATTATGTTTTAACTTGACCATATAAATGCCTTCATTGAACACAGAATTATTCAGAGTAGTATGTAGCATACCACTACCAATATTCTTAGACTATTTCTCCTATATAACTTATCTTTGCATTTAAAGAAGTTCTTAAAAAAATACCCTTTTGAGTATCCTAAAATTATAGGCTTACAAAAGCTGTAAGAAGTGATAGTGTACAATTAATTTAATCAAGGGTCATCAATGTGGTACAAAGAGTTACTCAGCAAGACAGCTTTAATAACTAAGCTTGATTAATTTTGATTTATAATGAATCTCTATCAAATGGAGTAGCTACAGCATTAACTGTCATGACTAAAATATGAGGAGAAATTTAGGGGAAAAGGGTTGGAGAGTACACTGAAAACATGTGTTCCTCTTTATCGTTGTACACCACTACCAGAACTTGTCTTTGTAAAACTCGTGCTCTGGGGCTGGAGTTGTGGCTCAGTGGTAAAGTGCTTGCCCCTCACGTGCAAGGCCCTGGGTTCAATCATCAGCACCACATAAAAATGAATAAATAAGTAAAGATATTGTGTTCATCTACTATTAAAAAATATATAAAAAAAAAAAAAAAAAAAAAAAAAAAAAAAAACTCGTGCTCTGTTCATGGAAGTACCTGCATTCAGAATGCAGATTCCCCTTTTGTGGTGCTAAGGGGCAGATAGAGAGTACAGGAAATTCACCCCAACACAAATTTATAAGAATATCTCTACCTAGAATCAGAAATTAATCTTCCGCAAAAGGATTTTTTTTTCCAAAAAGAGCTTTTTAAGAATATATGACTAATGTGTCTAGAAAAGGAATGTGTCCTAAAGGAATTAGAACTAATTTTATATGTAAATTTGTAAAATGAGTTTATGTGGGTTCTTTGAATATATCTCAGTGGTAATAGTTATCAATCTGGGAAGGCTTTGTGTTATCTCAATATTCTTTTGATAGGTAATTTTCTGAGGCGAGTTGCAGAAATCTTTGAGGCTCCCTTAGCAACTTCATCAATAGCATTTATCCTATAATATAAATATGCTGCTCACTTCCACACCCCATTCCTTTAAATCATTGCTATCCTTTGCTCTTGTTCTTCTTTCACAACTTGATTGAGCTCTCCATGACCTGCTATTTTTGTTGCTGTGATTTTTTTTTTCCTTTACAAATAAGTGTCTATTTTGTGTTCAGTCGTATTTGTACTAACTTTTCTTCAATTCTGCTTTTTAACTTTATTTCTGGCTTGTGACTGTATATTCTTAGGAGGTCTTATTTCCTTCCCATAGGATATCCGGTATGTAAAGGGAGGCCTGATCAGCAGATGGTCACAAAAGATCTTACTGCCCTCATAGAACACTGCACAAACATTCTCTGAATGGTGCTTCCTGACTTCCTCCCTTTAAAGCCTCCACTGAGAAAACTAAAAAGTCGCTGTCTTCAAACCTTTGGTCCCCCACTGGCACGATAAACCTTTGGACTCTCTTTCCAGTGGGTATGGACTACATCTCCATGTGAAACCTGGCTTAGAAGATGAAACAAGTTATGCTTTCTCTCAGCACTTCAGATTTTCATCTATAAAAACGAGATTAATAGTGCTTACTTTGATAGTTTATTTTAAAGATTAAATAAAACCAGCACATTTTTGAAACTCCTAGAACAAGGTGTGATGCTGACTAATTCCTTTTGGAGATTTATTTAGAAAACCGTTGCCTAATAAGGATTTACTAAAAGCCTTCATCTTTACGGTTTCAATTCCTTAAAGGGGGATATAAGTTGCTAAACAATTTTTTGGAGGCTTTCTCAGTTCTTTTTAATTGAAATCATGATTTAGTGTGACATTCACCTGCCCAAGTAGAGTGCCTTGTACTCTACTTTTTAGAAAAATAAATTTTAAAAACAATTCCAATGATTTAATTAAGGACCTTTGTTGATCAGGCACAGCCCAAAGCCATCATTAAATGCTGTGGTTATTCTACTGGGTTTGCAGAGAGAGCCTACCACACAAGTATTCTCTCTCTCTCTCTCTCTCTCTCTCTCACACACACACACACACACACACAATTTCTCCTTCAAATTTTAACTTCTGCACAATCAATTTGGAGTATATAGCCACATAAAATTCAACAGAAATAAATTCATTCAGAGTTCTAAGTTGTGCTTGGATACACCTTATTGTAAAGTCAATAAGGTAATTTTCTTAATTCAGCTTTATAATCTCACTATAATGTAATATGAATTTGTTACGTGTAAAGCAAATCCTATAAGTCCGCAACATGGACTATTTTAATGTTTTCGTACCATGAGCAGAATGGTATAATATCACCAGAACATACAGTGTCACAAACTAAAGATATAAACTATAAAAATTTATCCAATGTTAAAACAAAACAACAAAAACAAGGAAAAAAGAAAGAATAAAGGACTGTGGTTAATGTCAATAAATGAATTAAAAGGGAATGATAACAACACTCCTTAAATGTAAAAAATATACTTGTTGCAATGGGCAAAGGTGCAACATCTGCAGTCAAGTGGAGAAATAAAGAATATCCATGCGCTATGCCTTTTCAATGCTTTATTCACTCAAAATCACTCAACACAATTTCATTCTATAGGTTCTTAATCAAGAAATAAAAATCCTTAATACTGTGCACTGCAATAGACATAATCAATTCAAAGCAAACTAATTCTAAGTTAATTCTAAGCACTGCAAAAACACTTAATCATGACAGACCTATTGCAGACATTCCCTCTGCATGCTAAGCTTAAGTGCTAGATTTAAAGTCTTAAGTCCTAGGTCTTAAGTCCAGGAGATGCAAACTCACTCAGATGGCAGCGATCAGGTCAGAAACCAATGGAGGCTTCTCCTGGTGTGGATTGACAGCTGGCTAAGGAGATGGTCCTAAGGAGAAGTTGCCTTTCTCACCAGGATCAAGAGGCTGCAGTAGAGTTTGAGAGTGGTGAGGATGATGCAGAGGATCAGGCAGATGATGAGAAGAGTTAGGGTGTCAGTCCAGGTCCTCATCAGGTTCTCTGGTGTGTGTGCATCAGCATCAGCTGGCTTGAATGTCTTTTCATTTGTCCCATTATTTATACTAAATTTGGGGAACTTCTGCATGCCTTTTTGGTCCCTGTCAGCTGTTACCAGGTTTCTTAGTGACATCTTACATCTTACAGAGGACATATGGTCTGGTGGTTTCTGCCCTGATATTACCCTTCTGGTTCTTATCAGGATTAAGGTACATGACATGTTTATATCAAGTGACTTCACTCTGACTCTTATCAGGGTTGTGGAAAGTGACTTGTTTTTTCAGGCTATGCATTATGACATATTGGAGGGCTCAGTAGGCTTGTGCCTGGTGAGACTGCAGGTTTATTTTAAAATGGAGTTTTAAAATGGAGTTGCTTAGGCTAAGGCCATCTTTACAATACTTCAGAAAGCAAAAAGGGACTAATGAACACAAAAGACAAAAATCATAAAGTTCATAGACTTAAACCTAGTGACATTAACAATTATACTAAATGTAAATATTTCGAAAATAAAATATTTTGAAAATACTACATTTAAGTTATTTTGTCAAAAAATGTATGCATATACATATACATATTATTGATACATATATATTTATACATATCAAGTTACCTGATGAGATTTGAAACTATTCAACAATTTTAGCCTGGGCCAATGCTAAAACTGTTATATTTAAAAGTCATCTAGCTAGCATACTTGAACTCTGAGATTAAAAAACATGATTCTAGAAAGATAAGAAGATGGAACAATAGATCATTGGATAATATGAAACCTTGAGTGTCGAGAGAAAACTATCATCGAAAAGTACAGTAAGAGAATTACAAAGAAAGCAAGAATATACACTACATATTTACATATTTAAAGAATTAAGGTTTCCCAGAAAGACTTAGTCATTTCAAACTAGGATATATGACTGAACAGTCATGTGGGACTAAAAATTAGGTATGACTAACTGGAGTAACCTAAGTCCCAATATTCCCCCAAATATTCATGTTTCCATCTGTTATTTTTATCATCAGGCTTGCCTAGAACTGATATCTGTACATTTTGGACTTTGTTAAGATAATGAGTCAGTAATTCCCATAGTTTAGTTCTTTTTATTTTCCTTAAATGAGTCAACCTAGTGTCTGCAATTACCTTTTTAGTAGTTATTTTGGGCAAAAACCAATCAACTAGCACACTTACAGAATAGATCCAAGCAATGCTGTTGCTTTTTTTTTTTATGTTCCCAAAGTGTTTTGCATACATTTTATAATCTGAATACCTTATTAAAAAACCAACTTTTTTTCCCCCCAAAGTAGATTACCTCTAACTTGAAATGTGCAAATTCAGACTTATTTTACATCTTTTTGTCAAAACAGTTATTGGAAAGCCAACCATTGGTATTTAAAATAGGAAGCAATGTCATTTCTGAAAATATCTTAATTTCCCTCTCTTTCTTCTAATATAAACTGATATATATCCTTATCTTCTAAGAAAGGTAATGGCAAAATATATTAGAAAATAAAGTCATCTAAAATTACATTATGATTTTAACCAAGAGATACTGGAGGTTAAGTACCATAATTTGAAAATTAGAATAGCAGCTTCCAGTTTTGTTTATATCTACTATTATTAACTTTGATGATTATTATTATTTATATTTATATTATTAATTTATATATTTATTATTATTTATATATTTATTAATATTTGATTATTATTATTTATTATTCTATGAGCTCTGTTCCCTTAACTGTAAACTTTTGTCAGTAGAATAACTTTAAAAATACTTTTACTTTTAGATTGTATGGGATAGCCAGGCATGGTAATCTCAGCATCCCTGTAATCCTGTAATCTCCCTGTAATCTCAGCAACTCAGGACACTGAGACAGGAGGATTGGAAGTTCAAGGCCAGTCTTGGCAACTTAGTGAGATAGTATCTCAAAATAAAAAAATAAAAATGGGCTGGGTATATAGCTTAGTGGCATAGTACCTCTGGGTTCAATTTTCAATACTAAAATAATAATAATGTGATTTTAATTTTTTTAATAAAATTAAGTATTTCTAGTATAAAAGGAATTAACCATGATAGTGGTTAATTCACCAAGACAATTATTGATTGCCTTCAATAGGCTTATTTAAATATATCAAATTTATTTAAGAATTTCAATGAATACTTTGAGATCACTGCTTCTATCTCTATTAAAAATTATGTAAAGCACATTTTACTTGTGTTGGCAGTTGTCATTGTCCTGTAACTAATTATTTTATTGGCAAGTATTTCTGTAGTTCCTTCCTTCCTTCCTTCCTTCCTTCCTTCCTTCCTTCTTTCTTTCTGTCTTTCTTTCTGTCTTCCTTTCTTTCTTAAAATTAAATCCAGGGTTGCTTAACCATGAGCCCCATCTTCAGCCTTTTTTTAATGTTTTTGTTTTGAGACAGTGTCTTGCTAAATCCTTAAGGCCTCTTGCTACATTGCTGAGGTTGCTCTAGAATTGTGATCATCTTGCCTCAGGCCCAGAGTTGCAGGGATTATAGATGTGCACTACTGTGCGGGGCCTTCTTGCTATAGGAAGTGCAATGTCTTAACTCTTGGTTGGAAAGTATCTAGCCCTCTGAGAAAACCTCATTTTTCCCCACGGGATTTGGTTCCAACAGAGAAGTTAAATAAATTTACAGAAGGAGAATTCTTGGCAATGTCATAGATTGTAAGCCAGAGCTACATAGTGTACTCTCATTATTTTGTCCAAAGTGAATTTATAAACATTAGACATGCCCACATGTAATGCTAGTACAAAATTCAAATATCTTTCAAAGCCAAATGAAGAAGGAGAAGCGGCTAATTCTAGCACTGGGTGTCTCACCAATGACCTGCGCTGACAAGAACAACTGGGTTCAAAAGAGCTAGCTGCAACATTAAGCTAAGAAGAAAACTGCGAAAAAGCGCAGGACACAGAAGTAATTTTCATGTTGATGGTAGGACAGCTCTGCAACCTTAAGGGTCAGCTTCCACTCTGGAAGGCACTGGAAAGAGAGTACACTTGGAATCTCTTTATTTTTAGGGGTGGGGGCACACAAAGGAATTTCTATAGATGTTCTTCACTGAATAAGGCAAGGGATAAGGTTTCAAAGGGTGGTTGCTTTGAGAAGTCCTGTGGTCAGCAGATTGATTGACATCCTGGAAAGTCAGGTGCTGTGCAGGATCACAGGTAAAACAAGAGGAGAAGCGCCCTTGCATGGAGCTGCCCAATCAGCATGCAATGCCACACCTGTCCCCTCATATGGCTACAATGCTCACAGCTCACAACAGCCCATGGGTGGCTCCTGACACTGGAGCATCTTGTGCTGGAAGTAAAAAAGTGCTAGGAACTAAACACAAGCGTGGGCTGTCAGACTGAAAGAATTTCCAGTGCCCTAAACTAGTACAATCTGCACAACAAAAACAACAGGAGATAAAACTGGGTGGTGTACACTTGTAATCCCAGCTCCTCAGGAGGCTGAGGAGGGAGGTTCTCAAATTTGAGCCCAGACTGGACAATTTAGTGACACCCTGCCTAAGAATAAAATATAGAAAGGGCTGTGGATATAACTCAGAGATGGAGCAACACTTGGTTCAATCCCCAGTGCCCTAAGAAAAACAGAACTTGGGTTTAGTCCAAGACTATAATAAATAGTCATAATTCTATTCTTGTATACATAAATTATTGAGTAAATGAATAAGCAGGAGAAAATAGAAGAATTTCCACTTAGATGAACTCTACATAATTTATGTAAATACTTTGACCTCAAAGAGTTGGTGTAAAATTTCTCACTCTTTAAATGTGGGCTGAAACAGAGTAACTTCCTTCCAAAAACCTCAGGGTAAAATATCAGGGGAAATAATGGAAGTTTACAGTAAAGAAACTGATACACCTGACAGCAACCACCCTTTGAAACCTCAGCCTGGTGGTCAAGGTCAACATCAAAGTGATAATTCATTTTTGATATTATGTGTCCTCAATATTGTCTGATGAAAAAGATAACTCACCTCCACACTCTTCCTCCCCAGAACATATGAACCCAGTTTAATCATGAAAAAAAGATCAGAGAAATCTCAGTGGAGGGACATTCTACAACACACCTGACTGCTACTCCTTAAAACTGTCAAGGCCATCAAAAACAGAGGCTGAGACCCTGTGACAGCCAAGAGGAGTCAGTACTGCTACATTGTCAGATGGTTTCTCAGATGACATCCTGGAACAGAAAAAGATATTTGATATAAACAAATGGAATTTAAATAAAGCGTGGAATTTGGTCAACTGTCACCTGTGAATAATGGCTCATTCTTTGTGAAAAATAAATCCTACAAAGTCAATGAAATTGCATGGTGTAAAAGCATTTTCTCTGTTCTGTCTAAGCAATTTTTCAGTAAATTTGAACTCTTATTAATTTAAAAGTTTATTTTAAAATGCCCTTGATTCCTCTTGACGAGAATTTTTAAAGCAGTGCTTCCATTTTACTGACAATCTATGTTCTGTTTTATCAGGATGATAATTATTTATAACAGCATTCTGCTTTGCAATCACAGATTCTACACTTGCATTTCTATATACAAAAAATTATCTATAGTCAAGAAGAAAACCCTTCTAATCAATAATCAAGTATTGTGTCAAGTGACTGATGCAAAGCAATCTATACCATAATACTGCTTTGTATTAATTTTTATCCTCAAGATCATAAATAGTTATAAATCAATTTTTCTATAATCTGTCAGTTCATACCTTATATGTGAGTTCACTTTGATACTCTCTTTTTTTTTTTTTAGATTTTTCTTCCTTATGTTTTGATATTCTCACTCTGCTTGCCTTATAGAAAAGCTTCATTTTAAATGTCTATTCCTTCTTAGTTTGGGAGGAAACTGTGATCCTTTTTACATTATGGTCAAGCAGCATGGAACACATACTAACCCCTCTCTTGAATTTTTTATTTTTATCTTTTTAATATGGAAGAACAGACATTAAGGTGAAAAAGTGAAAGCGTCGTTTTATAATGATACACACTATTGGGCTGGGGATGTGGCTCAAGCAGTAGCGTGCTCGCCTGGCATGCATGCTGCCCGGGTTCGATCCTCAGCACCACATACAAACAAAGTTGTTGTGTCCGCCAAAAACTAAAAAATAAATATTAAAAAAAAATTCTCTCTCTCTCTCTCAAAAAAAAGTTACACACTATTGCTACAATCACCTTTTTTTCTTTCTCCCCCAAATTATTGAAACATTAAAATTCAAATATTTTAATTCACCCTTCAATTGGTTAAGGTGAAGAAAAGGTGATGTGAGAGATGATAAACTTTTCTCTTTACATTGTGGTGAAAATAGATTATTGGTTTGTAATATTTTATTTTGCATTCATAGTTCATTTTCATATTAATGAGTATTTTAAAATCCATATGAAAGCCATATCTATGCTACATTTTCCATTTTCTTTAAAATAGTTAATTCATTAGATTTCTTTTTCAAATATTCATAAAATGCTGATTTGCTAAAGACAATTACATTATGAATTACTTTATTAAAGATTTTTACATTTATCAAATTAGTGCATTTCATTTATCTTATGAAGGAAAATTAATTTTATCAACTGTTTATTTTCAAGAGCACTTTAAAACTTTAAATTGCTAAATTATATAAATTGTTTTTTTAATAAAAATGAATCACTTTCTCTTTGTCAAGATCATAAAAGAGTTATCACTTAGCATTGTTCTAAGTGTTATGATAAGGATGCTGTCTGAAGTGCTTGAGTGGTGATTTCATTCTTTGCAAAATTAAAATGAAATCTAAAACTTTTATATGCCATCTACAAAAATGATAGTTCTAAATGCCCACCTTTACAAAGCTACATACTTTCGTATGTTTGATAAATTTATTAACTAGATCATAACTTTCAACAGGTAATTTTGACAAAATAATTCATAAAAAGCATCTCAGTTACAAATTAAAAAAAAAACAAAACTTTGCTCTTGGAAATATTTTTTAAAAGGAAGAAATTTAAATTAGTGCATTAAAATCATACAAAATATTTGGAATAAATGTTATATACATATATATATATATATATATATATATATATATATATATATATGAGACATAACTTGATCAATATTGTTGCTCAGTACCTCTACTTTTCCTTCCCTTCTTCCCTATTCCTGTTCCCATTCTCTGTTCTGTTGGTCTACCTTCTATTTCTATGAAAATCCACAGTAAGGAAATTGTAATACATCTGCTTCATTAAAGCTTCCATTACAAAAAAATCAGTAAGACATTTTTTTTGCCATTTATTGTGATGACACTAAAATATTTTCTTTCTCTTGTAGTAATTTTCTACTTTTTTTTGCATTTCTTACAGTTTAAGATAAATCACGGTTTTTATTTAAGCAAAAAAAAAATTGGGACTCAGGACTGAAATTGGTGGAGCAATTTTAATTGTGAGATAAGTGTGAAGAAGAAGAGAGAGATAATCTTTTAAATCATTTCAACTTATTATTATTTTAATCATGAGATAAGTGTGAAGAAGAAAGAGATAATCTTCTAAATCATTTCAACTTATTATTTGAAATATGTATGAAATAGATATGCATTTATTTTCAGGTGTTATGTTTAAACCTGATGATACTATGGTGAAATAAAACTTTGAACATTTCCAAGTTTTTGCTAGGTATGTATAAAGTATAGCGTACTGGCTACAATGTATGTGGAGACTCATTGTAATTAGAGGATTCCTCTGTTTTGGCTAATCTAGGAGAAACGTGCAGAAAAATCATCTTTCTTCTGGGCCTACATATTATAAATTTTGTTCACAGTAGACTTAGATTACACTAGAAATTTTTAAGGTATAAATTGCTTGCTTAATACATCTGATAAAGGTTTGATATCCAAAGTATAAAGGAAACTCCAAAAGCTGAATAGTATAAAAATAACAACAACCAAATGACCCAATTAAAAGATGAGCAAAGACATAAATGGACATTTCTCAAAGGAAGACATACAAATGGTTAAAAGGTATGTGAAAATTCTTTAATATCATGCTGAGAGCCATAGCCAAGTAGGAATGACGCATAGCAATTTCCTTGTCAGCCTACCCAATGTTGCTTAGACTGAGGACTCTCCATTGTGGAAATGGGCTTGCCTTGGACCCAGGTCATTTGCAGTGACATTGCATGAGTGTTTGAGAAAGGTGACCCTGATCAAGGACCAGGGCAGATCCGGGTTTAGGGCGGTTCCAGGTTTAAGATGGATCCTGCTGGGAATAGGGCATATCCTGCTGCCTCAGGCGCCCGCTCCTTGAGTCCTTGAGTTCCCGTTGAGGATTCAGAGAGTATTTGGTATGCAGAGCCCGGTGGAGTGTGGATTTTCCCAGAACGTGCGTGTAGAGTGCCGGTGACAGTTCGAGAATAAAGAGTTGCTGTTTGAATCTACAAGGTGTGTGGTGGCTTGGTTATTTTGTGCCCAGCCAGACTTCGGCAATATCACTGATTATCAGGAAAATGCAAATTAAAATCACAATGAGATACTTTACCTCAGTAAGAATGATTATTAAGACTAAAGATAGTGAGTGTTGCTTAGAATGTAGAGTAAATGGAACCCCTGTACACTGTTGATGGGTATTTAAATTGCTACAGCCATTATAAATGTTCATAAAAAAATAAAAATAGAAATTCCTTATGATCAGAAATTCTACTATTGAGCATTTATCCAAAGGAAGTGAATTCAATATGTCAAGGAGCTACCTTCATTACCATGCATCACTATTTATTGCATCACTATTCACAATAACCAAGAAATGGAAACAACTTATTTTCTATTAACTGACAAGTGGATAGAGAAAATATGGTGCATGTACAAAGTACAATTCAGCCTTTAAAAGAATAAAATCACTTTTTTATTGTAACAATATGCATGGAACTAGTAATCATTATGTTAAGTGAAATAAGCTAGGAACAGAAAGACAAGTAACTCATGATCTCACATAGATATGGAATATATAAAAAAGGATGGACTAAAACTAAAAAGTTTCTTCTCAGCAAAAGAAACCATCTGTGAGGTGAATAGACAGCCTACATCCTGGGAGCAAATTTTTACCCCTCACACATCAGATAGAGCACTAATCTCTAGGATATATACAGAATTCAAAAACTTAAACACACAAAAACAAATAACAAAATTAATAAATAGGTAAAGGATCTGAACACACGCTTCTCAGATAATCATATACCATCAATCAACAAATACATGAAACAATGTTCATCATCACTAGCAATTAGAGAAATGCAAATCAAAACTACTCTAAGATTTCATCTCACTCTAGTCAGAATGGCAGCTGTTATGCATGCAAACAACAATAAGTGTTGGTGAGGATGTGGGGAAAAAGATATACTCATACACTACTGGTGGGAGTGCAAATTGGTGCAGCCAATATGGAAAGCAGTATAAAGATTTCTTGGAAAATGGGGAATGGAACCACCATTTGACCTAGCTATCCCTCTCCTCGGTCTATATCCAAAGGACTTAAAAACAACATACTACAGGGACACAGCCACATCAATGTTTATAGCAGCACAATTCACAATAGCTAAACTGTGGTGCCAACCTAGATGCCCTTTAGTGGATGAATGGATAAAAAAAAATGTGGCATATATACACAATGGAATATTACTCAGCAATAAAAGAGAATAAAAACATGGCATTTACAGGTAAATAGATGGAGTTAGAGAAGATACTGCTAAGTGAAGTTAGCCAATCCCAAATAACCAAATGCCGAATGTTTTCTCTGATATAAGGAGGATGATTCATAATGGGATAGGGAGAGAGAGCATGGGAGGAATAGATAAACTCTAGGTAGGGCAGAGGGGTTGGAGGGAAAGGGAGGGAGCATGGGGTTGGAAATGATGGTGGAACGTGATGATCATTATTATCCAAAGTACAAGTTTGAGGACACAAATTGGTGTGAATATACTTTGTATGCAACCAGAGTTATGAAAAATAGTGCTGTATATGTGTAATAAATATTGTAATGTATTCTGCCGTCATACATAAATTTAAAAAAAATTAATCTTTGGTCCAGGGATATAACTCAGGGGTAGAGCACATATATATACATATATATATGAATAAATAAATTAATAGATAAATAATCTCATAAAATTTGACAGTAGAGGGCTGGGGATGTGGCTCAAGCAGTAGCGCGCTCGCCTGGCATGCGTGCGGCCAGGGTTCGATCCTCAGCACCACGTACAAACAAAGATGTTGTGTCCGCCAAAAACTAAAAACTAAAAAATAAATATGAAAATTCTCTCTCTCTCTCTCTCTCTCTCCCCCCCCCTCTCACTCTCTCTAAAAAAAAAAAATTTGAAAGTAGAATTGTGGTTACTAGAGACCAAAAAAAGGAAGCATGGGAAAAGATTGACCAATGGGCACTAATTTATACTTAAATAGAAGCAAGAATTTCTGGTGTGCTTTTGTACAGAAGGGTGAAGATAGATAAAAATAATGTGCTGTGCAATTAAAAATGAGAAGAAATAATTCTGAAATTTTTTACATCAAACAAATGGTAAATATTTGTGGACATTGATATGTTTAACTTGATTTAAAAATTATAAATATATGCATGCATCAAAACATCACATTACCCCATTAATATGCATACTTTTATGTTTTTATGTATCAATACAAAAGTAAACTTAATTCTAGAAAATAAAATATTAGGGTTATTAATTACACATATTTTGGCAGAAGTAGTATTTTATTCTATTTCTCATGATATAAGAGTTTTTATGTGGTTACATAAAAAAAATAACTGATTGTATCACTGTATATAAATGTTTTGTTATGTTTTAAAAGATGAGGGGAAAAACCTGTTTTTTCTTATTTTCATGTAATCAGAGGTTGACAGTAATTATTTTTGACATGAGTTCATAAATATTCATACCTTTTTTCTGGTTTTCATTTGTTAATTAACTTTATAAAAACCAACAAAACAAACAAACAAACAAATGCAAATGATGATATGCTCAGAGTAAAATGTGACTTGGACACAACACTCTTAGCAATTAAAACATTTAAATAAACTTTTTAAGGAATATTGGATTTCTTTGATTTGAATAGAATCTAACATAAATTCCTTATTTTAAATTAATATCTCCCCACTTTTTAATTTACTTCTACTTCTCTTGCTGTACACTTAACTTAGATAGATTCCATATCTATGTTCTTTTTGTCTTCTCCAATTCTTTTTCTTTTACACTGTTATGTTATTTATGTTTCAATTTAAGAGGGATCGAAGACAAAATGGAGCAATCATTCTTTCCTTTGTTTAATTTATAACATTGGCATAATAAAAACTATATCCTAACATGACCTAGATGCCTCTCACCTCTGTTCAAAGATTGGAGGATAACTTATCACTCATACTCCATCTCGCCCTATATTTTTTCTACTAAACACCTACTCCTTATTTTGTTATTGCTTTGTTTTCACATGTTGCCTAACTTTCCTTTCTGTACCTCCATTTGTATTCTCTGATGCATTTATTTAATTCCGAGCACATTATTTGCTTTGAATACTACTTTATATACTTTTTCAAATCTTATAAGTGATTATTTCTAATAATTTTCACACTACATCCAAATATATTTGAGAATTGCTAAAAAATTAAACATAATTTTGTGTCCATTACAAGTAGCCCAGTTACTGAAAGTACAATGATTTATAAAGCTACACCAAAGTGATAATCTGCCTAATTATTGTACTCTGAAAGAAAACTGTGTTTTACAAAAAATTAAAATGAAAATGCATATAGTAAAAATTGTTTAAAAGTTACTAAAACTTATAAAAAGTAAATTTCAATTAATGATATTTATCAATTTGTTTGAAAAGTTTATGGAAAAAAGAAAATACATCAATAGTTCATCTTTTTATCCAAAAATTTTAACAATCTACAAAGAATCATTGTAGATAAAGTTATTTTATTGCATAAATTTTAGCATTGCCTTGAGGAAGCAGCCTTTTTCCATATTAGAAGAAATCCATTGAGAGAATTCTTAAGAAGAAGAAAGATGAAAGACAAAAAGAGTAGAGAGAAAGAAGGAAGGAGAGAAGTATGGAAGAAAGAAAAGATGTCAAAAGGAAAAAAGAAATGGAGAAAGAAAGAAAAAGCAGAAAAGAAACATAAAGTCAACAATGAAAATTTTTTGGAGCCTTAATTGTACAAAACTAAGGCCACAGTTGAATTATATTATGGCCAGAATAGAAGCAATCATCAAAAAGATGGTGGAAGATTAGGAACTTAATGTATGAACAAAAGAAAAAAAAAATCTGTAAACATAATTTCTAGAGTGTGTAACTCAAAGTTTCTGCCCAAGAATATAAAAAAAGCAATTTATAGGAGTTGTGATGGACCACTAAAATATCAAACTTACCCTCCTACAGTTAATATGGCTTCACTATGAGAAAATTTGAATTCAGCATTCAAAGCTTTTAATAAGGAACTGACTTAGGAAGGAGAAAGGAGACTGATGAGTCAGCTTTAGCATCACTGTGACCAAAATACCCTACAATAACAACTTAGAGGAGGGATAGTTTTATTTGGGGCTCATGGCTTCAGAGGTCTCAGTCCACAGACAGCTGATTCCATTGATTGGGCCCAAGGTGAAGCAGCACATTATGGGGAAAGGATCAAGTGGAGGAAAGCTCCTCAGTTCATTGAGGGTTCAGAAATGAGACAGAATGGGTAGGGGAGGAAAGGAATAGAGATCAAATAAAGGATGGGAGCCAAAGCAAGACTGAAATCCAGCTAGGCAAATAGGTTCTGTGATGCTGTGAACAGTATCTAGGACATAAAGATGTGAGATATGATCTCCTGGTGAGGGGGGGGGGGAGTTGGCAGGTCTGCAATCTTGCTGGTTGCAGTGCATATGGACTAATTCAGTCTGGCTCTCTCCACAGTCAGCAGCTTTTCTCAATAGATGTGAATTCACTCACATAGGTGAATGGCATCTCATAATTTTTCAGGCTCCATTGGAGCTTCAGGTTCATCTTGATTGCCTCATGCATGGCCTTGTCAAGAGCAGCTCACAGGAACTCTGACCATACTACACTTTGCTCGGCCTCCCAGTCTTTCCTTTGAAATCTTGGTGGAAGCCTCCATGACTCCCTAACTTGAGCACCCTGCATTCCTGTAGAAGAGCATTATGTGGTTAAAGCCAATGAAGCCAACCTGCACAATAACTATCAGGACTGCAATGGCCTCTAGTGCCCTCACAGCTCAGCATGATGTAACAACTTCCTAGCCTCCTGCTGTGTGAACAGGATACTCCTGTGATATCCTTGCAAAATAATTTTTCCTTCTATATCTTGGAGATTTCAGTGGGTATGGTTTTGCAAATTCCTGAGATGGTCCTCAAAACATCTTTCCTATTGTTGCAGTGCAAAGTGCTTAGCATCTCTTTAGAAGCAGTCATCTCTTCAAAAAAAAAAAAAAAAAAAAAAAAAAATATATATATATATATATATATATATATATATATATATATACCTTGGCCCCAGCTTTACATGCACTTTTCTGGCCACTGTAAGTTTTTAAAATTCTTTAGTTATGCTTTCTAATCCCAATTCTTACAGTAATCCTGGCTAAAAGCTGCCAGCCATATCTAATCCACTGGCTGAATGCTGTGCTGCTTTGAATTTTTTCTTTGCTAGATTACTTAGTTCATTACCTTTAAATTCAGCCTCATTCTGAGGACATGGGCAAAATGTAGACAAGTTCTTTGCCAGAATGTTACACAGGTGATCTCTGCACAACTCCTGCCGCAGTCTGGCTGGGTAAACTGAAATGGGGGGGTGGGGGACAAGTTACAAGCAACTTGTGAAAGTTGATACAGCAGGAGTGGGAGCCACTTTATTGTAGGACAGTAGAGGTATGTATACATAACTGAATACACAGCTTGTACTTAATTAACATAAACTAGATATAGCAGTCAACCAATAAAGAATCCTCATCATCTTAATGATTACACACAGCTTAACTTAATTGACATAATCTAGACACAGCAGTCAGTCATTAAGGAATCTCTATCATCTTAATGGCATTACTCAGAAACCACTCCTCCTAGCATACTGCCAGGCACCAACTTAACTTGGTTGTGGTCCTCATCAAACTCCCAATAGAGTTCTCATTTCTTCTGAAGCCTCATGAGCACAGTATGCAATCCAGTCAGTATTCTGGTCTGATCTTCTAACAGAATTTTCCATCAAGCTCCACTTACAACATTCTAAAGATTTTCCAGCCTTCATTTCTAAACTTTTCAAAATTACTCCCCTACATACCAGCTTCTAATGCTTCTGAACCACATGATCAAGGTAGTCATAGTGACTGGTGTGTAGTCATTTCTTCGTATCAATTTCTATTTCGGTCAACTTTTGCATTGCTGTAACCAAAACAACTTAGTAAAGGAAAAGTTTATCTGGCATTTACAGTTTCAGAGGTCTTAATCCATAGACAGTTAGCTTTATTGCTCTGGACCCAAGGTGAGGCAGCAGCATATCAGTTGGGAAGGACCCATTGGATAAAAGCAGATCAGGTCATGACAGGGAAGAGAGAAAGATGAGGTGAAGGAGACACAGGGAAGGTGCACCCATCCAGGGCCTGCCTCCATTGACCACCTCTTCTAACTATGCCCCACCTGCCTAAAGTGTCCAGTCAGTCAGTCCTCTGGATTCAAACCACCTCTGACTATCCTTGCATTAACAGAAACTTTTGGAGGACATCTCATATACAAACCATTAGAGAGACTCAGTAAAAGTTAATTTAAACAATAAAGAGCATTCAAGCAGTTATCACTAAGTGAGGCTCATGTAGAGAGTTCAGTGAATAAGAAGTACAAAGAACTCAGGAAAAGTATTATATAAAACCCTGTGTATCCTCCACATATTTCATGTGTCTACAATGAGACTCACCTTTTAGAAAGAAACTAATATAGTTTAGTCATTAGATTCCAGTTAAATGGAGGTGAGAAATCACATTTACCTGCTCAGATGCAGGAAATTCGGAAACTGCAGACCTCAAAAAATGCTAGAGCCGGAAGGAGGCCATAAAGAAGAGATGTAAGGCCCTGGATTAGCATCTTTCAGAATCTCCAATCATATTAGTTATTCTTCCTCTGTGGCTAGGAATGAAAGGCAATGATTACAACTCCAGGGATTTCCCTTTAGATGGAAACATGAGGATTGAACATAATGTAGGATTTTTTTTTTTTTTCTATTTTGGTAACTCTTAAGGCTGTGGTACCTGTGCATATTTTCCAAAAGGGATTTCTGCTAAAAAATAATGAGAAAGTTCTACATTTCTCTATAGTTCTCTTTGTACAACTCCTTCTTGAAAGAGTATGCCATTTTTGATGCTGCTCTAGATCAGGATTCTCACTGTCTTTTATACAAAATATGAGGAACAGGTCAAGGCAGATAAGATTTTGATAAAAAGAGGCTAAATCTCAGCTGCTACCCTAATGCATCAGCAGACTATGTGAAAGAAGAAGTTATTATTAGTAAGAAATGTGTTCATCTTAAAGTTATTTCACTCTGATAGCCTAAGAGAATGCTAACCTTTCCTTCATTTTATGGTTTGGATCGGGAATGTCTCCCAACACATAGAATGTCCCATGAGTTGAAATCTTGGTCCCCATGAAATAATGTTCTGACATGTGGTTTTCGTGAAGTGACTGAATCACAAGGGCTCTAATTTTATCAATGGTTTAATCCACTGAGGGATTCATTGTTAAATGAGAGATTTTGGAAACTATGATGCAGAACCTAGTTGAAGGGAGTGAGCCCTTGGGGGCATGTCCTTGGAGACCACATCTTGTCTCAGGCCTCTTCCTCTCTTCTCTGCTTCGCTGATAACAAGAGGTAAGCAACTTTGCTTTGCCACACCTTTCCACCATGACATACTGCTTCATCACAGGCCCAGAAACAATGGAGCTGCTGACCTAGACTCTGAGCCAAAAAAGAAAAGAAAAAAAAAAATCCTTCCTCCTTTAAGTAGTTTTTCTCAGGGTCTTTGTCACACCAACAAAAAGCTGATTAACACACTTCATAACCACCTTACCAGCATAAAATCGGAAGAAACTGATACATTTTTTTTCTCAACTCAGTAGAGGGAAGTGGGATGCAATCAGATAACTGAATGACTTCCTCAGAGGAGAACTGGGCTGGGGATTCTCTGTCCTTCCAAACTTCCAATGTATAGTTGTACTGTTTGCATTAATACCTGCAAAATATTGTTTCATGGGGAAAAATATTAAGTCCACTCTCTATCTTATAATAAAATGTTTGATTGTGAATTTTTTATTAAGATACCATGGTAGCCCTTCTACTGGCAACAGAGCTTCAGTGGGTCCAATATTGTTTCTTCTTCTGTGAGTTCCTTCAGCAATCCTATTAGCACTTGCCTTTATTTCAGGTTGTATCAGGAAAATTAGAGGAAACATCTTGTAAATAGGAAAGGACACTGTGAAGATATTTTGGAAAAACAAATTTATTGGGTTTCATCCCAATGTTCTACACTGATTAGTTTTTATTGTTCATATGTAACAATGCATTTAAAGTTTGATAAGTAATAATGAAAATATGAAATAATGAAATAATGATAGTTAATAATTCAAAAGATTATAGGAGACAACTAGGAAATTGTCTCTTGCCACTTTTTGCTATACATAGTCTTTTATCATTTTCAGAATTTTTTCCTAATTTTTTTCACACACTCTTTGATAAATTCCCTTTTGGGAAGTTTGTTTCCTGTTTTCATGTACATTTTATCATAATCTTCTTTTAAGTTTCTGTAGCAAATTAATTAAAACAGAATGTAGGCAAGGATAGTTACTAACAATGAACAGTGAAAATTTCATAAGGGTTATAGGGTTGACACCCAGGGAAATATAATGATCTTAAATGCACATGCATATGATGAAAGAGCCTCAAAAACATTTTATCATGATTTTTAAAGTATTATTTATATTTTTTGTTTTGGAGTTATTTCATATTAATGAATAACATCATATTTAGACAAAATGATAAAAATTATATTCAAATTTTTGCAAGTTGTTGAAAGTGTTTATAGTTAGATGGAAAGGATTACCAGACAATACTTGTTTTTGCACTGTATAATAGAAGGTCTACAAAGAATATAACAAGCAGTAATAGGTTAACATGTAAAGAATTAAATGTACCAAAATCAAAATATGTCAAGTTGAATTATGTACATATTTATGCTGAATATAGTTGTTGATATTAAATGATGTTCATTAGTTTTCATCAAATCTCCTCCCTTGCTATGATTGACTGTTTCCTTTTGAAGTTACAGCAATGCCTGTAGAAGTTAGAATGGTTTCATATCTGACTTATTGGACGTGTTTAAAACAAATAGGATTTGTTTTATTTTCAAGTAACAATCAAGTGAGGTTGATACAGCTCTTGAAAGAAACGAACAAGGGCCTCAATTCCCACAAGCTTCTTCCTCTATATGGGAAATTTCCCTACCAAGGCAACTCTGGGTATCTTTGACTAAGATCCTTATAGTAAGAAAATAATATATCTGCTATTGTATTGCTGTTCTAGAGAAATGAGTTACAATTCCAACACTGCATAATAACTGTGCAGATTTCTACATGTATATTGCCTAAGATGTATGTGTAAAATATATGAAACAGGCAGATTTCAGGTTTACAAAAGGAGAGACTTTTATTCAGTAGCATATAGCAAGACTCAAAATTGTGTGTTTTACATTATCATTCCAGGTAATTCTGGTTCAGTTGTTTCGTGGATTATTATTTAGAAAATACCAGTTAACTCTAGTAAAGGTCATTGAAGATTCTTTCCAATTTGGTGAGTGAAGTTCAGAAATAATTGGTATTTGAATTTATTAGAGTTTTTTCTTCGATTTCTTATAATTTTTTTCTTTAACTCTCTCATAACATTTTTTTCTCCTTCTGTTTTTATATACACAACTCCATGATTCACCACAAACTCTGCCATTTCCAAAACCAACAAAAGTGATTAAATGGACTTTAATAATTGTTGGGTTTTTTTTCATCTTCATTGATTCTTAGATAAGAATCATTGATTCCAGACATCAGTCTGGAATATATCTTGACAATGTTACTTATCATTAATTTTAATAACTTCAAATTATGTCTAAAAACAGCAATGCATTATGTTTCCAGTTTGAGAGCATGCATGCATAGTCTTCAGAGTTGCTGGGCAAAGAAAAGCCCTCCCAACCCTCTACCCCCCAACACACTTTTTTTCTGTTTTGTCTCTTTCCTTTGATGTTGGTACTGATTTTAGAAAATACCATTTTCACTCTGTCATTGCATAGATACATTAGTGTTCCATAAAGGATGTAGAGGGGGTTAGGAGTTACAGAACACTATAAGTTGCTCTGTTTGTGACCCATATTCAGGAGCATGCTGGAACAGGCTCCTGCTGGCTAGTTGGAGCCAGTCATTGTATCTAGAGCCAACTGAGTGTTCAGTGGCATCAGGTTGATACTTAGAAATTGGTCATGATGGATACACTCTATACCACAGAAATGGAACATGGTACAGATTAAGCTTTTTACTTGTTTGTTTTAGGTTTTACTGTTTGTTAATTCCTATATTGGTAAGCGAACAGATATGAATGTCAAGTTTATCCACCTTTGCTCACCTTCAACCTTTTCATACAAGGTGCCTTTTTATTCCTGTTGCTACAGATTAGGAAGCTAATTAAGAACAATGCATCTTGTAAAGGAAATGAAGTCATTGTCTCTAATTTGCTGAGAATAATTTATAAATGTTCACTAAAATAAATACAACTGGGGTCCTTATTTGCTTAGGGGCATGGTTCTTGTCAAAAGACAGTCTAGCAAAGATAGAGAAGAAGAAAAAAGGAGAAAAGAAGGAGGGGAGGGTGGGACTAGATGACATCAATAAGAATCTAGACATGCTTTGTTTTAATTTTATTCCAAATTTTAAAACAAAGAAAAAAAACAGGATTAGATTCTGAAGATCTGAAATAGAATCTTTCTTAATCAAATAAAGTGAAAATAAACAACATTTTTTAAATGCCATAACTAGTTTCTGGTAAAAAATAATCTTGATTAAATTGAAGCTATTTTCTCATCCTTCTCCAACGGATGAAATCAGGTATTTTTGAGGGACAGAACAGCCATAGAGAATAAAGGTGTGGAATGGCTCAGAAACACAGTGACTCAGAAAAGTGATTTACTATGTTCTATAGGATACATAGTTGAGATCATCACAGTGAAAAATATTGATTTGCTTATAAGAAAGTATAAAGTCAGAACTGAGTCAACCCTCAAAGAACACACTACAGAATGATGCCCTATAAAATCCTACAAAGACAAGCTGTGTTGTTAATCAGCCTCCACACAACCTAGTTTTGCAAGATGCCCTTGGCTTATGCTAGAGTCAGCTATCCTTAAGTCAACAAGGTATGTTAATAGTGAAGAAATATGTTTATAGTTGTTTTTGTTGGTGAGGATACCTTAGAATTCTGAAGGCAGGTTGTGTATTGCAAGATTGGAAGAACTACTAAATTAGCACTCCAAAAATAATAGTCTCATGTTATTGATAAATTACAACACATCGACTGTGGTTAAAAGCTTCTATTTAGTAAATCAATCTAGATACAAATAATATACCATGTAAGAGACTTTTAAAAAATGTCTCAACAGAGAACATGAGTTTGAAAAATAAACATTCCAGAAAGACATTGTAAAGAATTCAGCACCATCCCTTCCAAAACAACCTAACATTATTCACTGTTATTTTTCTGTGAATATTCAGTTGGATCAGATGCAATATTAATTTATAACTTAGAAACAACACAAAGACTAAAATGAATATTTCATGAACAGATAAGGTCAGTCAAAAGAATCTAATCACTTTGTATGTATCCACAAATTAAATTATTTTAATTTTTTATTCAAATCTGTCTCAGTATATATCTAGCTCCTTTCACTTTTATCTGTACACACCCAGCAAGAAATCTTTCATAATGTCAATATTATTATTATTTATTTTTTTTAGAGAGAGAGAGAGATAATTTTTTAATATTTATTTTTTACTTTTATCGGCGGACACAACATCTTTGTTTATATATGGTGCTGAGGATCGAACCCGGGCCACACGCATGCCAGGCAAGCGCGCTACTGCTTGAGCCACATCCCCAGCCCAATATTAGTATTATTAACATCATCAAATGTACTTCTGAAGAATGATATACTGGACTACTGAATAAGCAGTGGAAAATTAAGTCCATATTGTCCATTAAGTTTATTTCTTTATTCAACTGAAACCTAATCTTAAGTATAGAAGTAAAACTGCAGGACAAATTTCACATTAATTGGGTGAAGATGACATAGGCATTAAGAAAGGCTCTAGGGCTTATAATACTGTTTAAATCTTGCTTTCTACTTCTCTCTGTATTTTGGCCACATTCTCTGTTTCTAAAGACAATCTTTCTAATGTGGTAGAGAAAATGGGTAAAACAAGCACTGAGTATCCTTCCTGCACTAGGAACCCAGAGCCAACAGTAATTTATATTCATCCTTGCAAAAAAAATAAGGTTTCATCTTTGACTAAATTATATGCTCATCCTCTAAAACAATCACTGGACAGGATAATGAGGCAGGATAATGAGTCTATTACCTTCTCCTAAATCTGGGAGTGGTTTGGATAAGATTATTGACAGATTCCCCCTATTACCAAAAAAAATAATAATAATAAAGAAAAGAAAAAAAAAAGAAAAGAAAGAAAGTAAAAAAAAAAAAACTTTTCTCTGAGATAGAGGGTTAAAAGGGAGACAAAAAAAAAAAAATCAAGAGATGCTAACTATACCATTCAACAAATTATGCAGATACGATTTCTGGTATATTTAGCTTCCCCACAAAACCAGATATTTCATAGTTTTCTCCAATTCATACATAAATTATTGGTGAATATAACAAGTTTTGTTTTCTTCTTCACAGACATAATTCTAATTGCTTCATGTAGTTTGAGTACATTTCTTTCATTTGCAGCTGAGAGACCTAATTGATAAGGTTTTAAATATTTAGTTCAATTCATTATAAGTATTCCAAATGAGAAAAAAAAAAGCAGGTCTGAGTTTTGATTAATTTTATTAAATCTTATTTATTCATTTGGATTTATTTAAATCTCTTTGCCTTCTTCTTTTCGCTTCCAGCTTTTTGCGAACAGCAATGCCCAAGATTAAGCATGCAAGCTTCTTACAGCACTGTTAGATGATGTATTGCTCAATTTTCTATCCAGTTGGTGAAAGAAAATCTGAGTACTATTAGCTTGGACTTTATTAGAAAATTCTGAGAAAAAGTGCTTTCTAGGAACATTTTGTCTTAGAAAAGGAAATAAGAATTTCACAAAGTTTTACCAAGATGAGGTTGTAAAATTTCAGCTAGTCTTGGGAATTATTAGTCAGAGTCAGTTCTAAAATGAAAAAAAATATATATATATTGGTCTATGTATTGATAGTTCTTATAGTCAAACCAAATTTATCAATAAAGATGAAAGGAAGAGTTGGGAGCTAAATTATGGTTCAGTGTGGTGGAAAGAATAGTGGTATGAGACAGAGACGTGGGGTTGGGCTCCAAATTCCTTAATAGGACACCTATAGCACAAGAGTTAAAATCAAGAATCAACAAATGGGATGTATTCAAACTAAAAAGTTTTTTCTTAGCAAGAGAAATAATAAGAGAGGTAAATAGGGAACCTACATCCTGGGAACAAATTTTTACCCCTTACACTTCAGATAGAGCTCTAATCTCCAGAGTATACAAAGAACTCAAAAAATTAAACAACAAGAAAACAAATAACCCAATCAACAAATGGCCAAGGATCTGAACAGACACTTCTCAGAGGAGGTTATACAATCAATCAACAATTACACAAAAAAATGCTCACCATCTCTAGCAATCAGAGAAATGCAAATTAAAACCACTCTAAGATAGGATCTCCCTCCAGTAAGAATGGCAGCCATTATGAAATCAAATAATAACAAGTGCTGGCGAGGATGTCGGGGAAAGGTACACTTGTACATTGCTGGTGGGACTGCAAATTGGTTCAGCCAATTTGGAAAGCAGTATGGAGATTCCTCAGAAAGCAGGGAATGGAACCACCATTTGATCCAGCTATTCCCCTTCTCGGACTATACCCAAAAGACCTAAAGAGAGCATACTACAGGGACACAGCTACATCAATGTTCATAGCAGCACAATTCACAATAGCTAGACTGTGGAACCAATCTAGATGCCCTTCAATAGATGAATGGATTAAAAAACTTGGCATTTGTACACAATGGAATATTACTCAGCACAAAAAAATAACAAAATCATGGCATTTGCAGGGAAATGGATGGCATTAGAGCAGATTATGCTAAGTGAAGTTAGTCAATCCCTAAAAAACAAATGCCGAATGTCTTCTTTGATATAAGGGGGGTGACTCAAAACAGAGTAGGGAGGAAGAGCATGAGAAGAAGATTACCACTAAACAGGGACGAGAGGTGGGTGGGAATGGGAGGGAGAAGGGGAATTGCATGGAAGATGGAAGGAGATCCTCATTGTTATACAAAATTACATATATGATGGTGTGAGGGGGAAGAAAAAAAAAGAGAGAAATGTGTCACAGTAGATTAGGTAGAGAGAGGTGATGGGAGGGGAGGGGAGTGGAGGGGGGATAGGAAGGGAAGCAGAATACAACAGACACTAGTATTGCTGTATGTATAAACGTGGCTGTATAACCAATGTGATCCTGCAACCTGGACATGTGTAAAAATAAGAATTCATACCCAATTTGAATCAAATGTATGATATGTCAAGATCATTGTATTGTCTTGAGCAACTAATAAAAAAAAAAAAAAAAAAAAAAAAACCTCTGTGTTTTATTGTCCTATTCACCCCACCTTCTACAATCACATTTTCCAGAGGCATCCTATTGACATTAGATTTCTTGTCTCTTATGTCTTCCTAGCTTATTCAGAGAAGTGGTAGCCCTGAGGATGATCTTTCAGGTTTATGCAATCTAGCCTGAAGTTTCCTCTCTGCCTGTCAATCACCAAGTCCTTTTAGCATTTTTCCAGCTACCCTCTCTTCCTTACTGTTGTGCAAGCACATCTTGCCTACAGTTCAGGTTATGCATCATTTATCTAGCTTTTCATCCCTCACAAGAGCAACTTAGAAAAGTTCATTTTGGGCATGGTTCAGGGTTCAATCCATGGTCAGCTGACTTCATTGCTCTGGGCCCTAGTAAGACAAAAAATCCACGCCAAAGGATGAGGTGGAGGAGAAGTACTCAAAGTACTCACCTCATTGTTGCTAGGAAGCAGAGAGGAAAGAGAGGGGGTGGGGAGGAGACACAGGACAAGACATCATCCCCAAGGGCACACCCTCAGTGACCCACATTCTTCAGTCATTTCCCACCTGTCTACGGTTACCACCAGTACACTAGTCCCTTCAAATTATTAGTTCAGCAAGTGGATTAATCCACTGATTAGTTTACAGCA
Source organism: Callospermophilus lateralis (assembly GCF_048772815.1). Lineage (NCBI taxonomy): Eukaryota > Metazoa > Chordata > Mammalia > Rodentia > Sciuridae > Callospermophilus > Callospermophilus lateralis. Next base: position 134,825,198 of record NC_135308.1, read on the forward strand.
CTCATATCTAACGATTTCACTTCTTCTAACACAGGAGCTTTGAGGGACTACTCATCTCCAAACCATAACATGTACTTTCTCCCTCAGTTTGAAATGTTCTGTGCCCTATTATCTGCACAACTTGCTAATTTGCTTCCTTCAGGTATCTTATATAAATTTGGCCATACTCCTGTAAAATTCTTTGTTTTCTCATAGTAAACACACTGAGTGTTCTGTTTATATTCTATCGCCATTCACTATGATATAAGCTATATGAGGACAGGGACAATATTTTGTTCACTGCCATGTCCTCAGAAATACATAGTCTCTCAAAAATAGTTACTTCATGAAAGACTAGATATCTACAAGGAAAAAGTAAATGGAATAGTGGCATTTATGATTTACACTGTAGCAATCAAATATAATTGTTTAAACTATTGTCATTAAACATTTTCATTTCAAACATTGTGGGCTTTATTTTAAATAAAGTAAATATGAGTATATTTATATTTCTTCTAGGTTGGTGACCTTGAGAAAGTATTCTTTCAATTTGAAAGTTCAGGTGAGACTCCAGCCCTAGCCAACATCTTGATTATACCCCTTTTGAGAACTTCTGAAGTAGGAAACCCAGGAAAGCTGTTTCTGGGTTCCTGATTCACAAAAGCTGGGGAAAAACAAATTCATATTACTTTTATGCTGCTAAATTTTTGATTATCTGTTATACACAATAGATAACTAATATTGATTATGAATTTATACGTGCATAGAACTTGAAATAAATTTTTCTGATTTTCTCAGCTTCCTCTTTTTTATTTTTATTTTTTTCCCATGGTTGAGGACTGAACCCAGGGCCTTGTGCATGCTAGGCAAGTGCTCTGCCACTGAGCTAAATCCCCAACCTCTCTGATGTTTTCTAAAGACTTTTTTATTTACTTATTTTTGATTGTATAGAATTTTATTAGGAAAATATAGTTTCTTCTAAAATAAAATGTTATTAACTTTCAAAGGAATCATCACCCAGATCTGAGCTATCAAAAATTTCTAAAGCTTTTTCTTTTATTAATTTAAGGAGTGTTATTAAAAAATCCTATCGTATATTATATCTAAAGTTCAAACATGATTTTTTTATTGTACTCCATTGGTTTTCACATATTCTATTTTATTGTTTCTAAAAGAAGCTACTTTTCTGTAAAACTTTTCATTTCCTATCTCTCTTGGGGCCTTTTTTTTTTTTTTTTTTTTTGACAGTTTATTCTATTTATTTTGGCTTTGGCACATCTCTTAGATAATTCTTTGCCCACATAATCTCTCGCTAATTTTATGACCTTTTTTTCTCTCTCTCTGTGACTCATATTGTTTTTCTTTGATGTACTCAAAAAATTTTCCCCACAGTGATATGTGAAACTTTCCTCTTTTGTTTAGCTAAAATCTTGTATTCCAAAGAAACAACACCAAATATCATCAAAGTTTTAGTGATTACTGTTATATTTCAGCAACATTCAATTAGTATATTTGTGTCACAACAAGACAGTAGACATTTCTAAAAACAAGACACTCAAGGAAGCATTGATCATGGGAAAGCGTTGGCCATAACTAAAACCAGTTCAGGTTAGAGGTCAAAGCCAACATGATCAATCTATAATTTCTAACTCCAAACATCCATAACTGGAAGCAGGAAGTCAGTAGAAAGGGTACCTTTGTGTCAAATATATCATGTCCAGTTTTCAGCAAGTGAAGAATGAAAATAGAGAATCTTGTTATCTTTTTAAAAATTTTTAATTTGTTCTTTTTAGTTATACATGACAGTAGAATGTAGTTTAGCAAATTTATACATACATAGAGTATAACTTATCCTATTTTGGACCCCACTCTTGTGTTTGTACATCAAGCAGAGTTACCTTGGTCATGAACTCAAATACAAAGCAGTTTCATCTTAGAAAGCAAGTGTTTATTATGCCATTTTCTGCTATTGATGAATTAATTAAATTTCTCTATAACCAAATGTTTATTGTAAACCTGGCCTGAATTATTCTCTTTTTTTTAGATTAGTGAAAGAAAAATACTAAATTTCTTTCTCCTACCACTTAGTAATATGTCTCTAACTACAACCTGAAACTTAATTATGTATCTTCAATACAATGTAACTCAAAACTATCCATTATTTATTCTTGGAACTCCTTACCAGTAAATATAAGGAAATAAGAAAAACAACTATGATTTATGCATTCCTGAACAACAAAAATGCTTCTTGTATTCCTTCATGTTACTTTCAACACAAGAACTAACCTTAAATTCAGCAGATATATTTTACTAGAAATGATTAATTTCCTCATTTTATTCATGGTCAACTGTTAGTTTAAGCTAAATGAAATAGCAGTTTTAAAAATTGAAAAATGTTTTAATAGCAATAATTCTAATATGGCTTAACCTAGCAGAATACCTGATTTCCAATTATCCTTTTTTTTTTAAGAAACTTTAATTTTATTTGTTTTTTTTATTGACCTGAAATGTATATTTACTTCCCATATTGTTTTAATATCCATGGAACACCTTTGCATATGAGATTTTGTTTTTCCCAAACTCAATTATAATAACATTTTTCAACATATCTCCAGAATTTTAACATCACAATATTATAGATAACAACTAACTTGCCTCTCAATCCAGGTGTGGGCTTGCATATGCAGCAGAATCATACTTCTATTTCAGTTGTCTATTCTTAATTACATATGAGTACATGAGTCAGTATTTTAAAACCAGAACTGAACTTTCCTTGGTAAGTTGAACATGTGATCAAATTGATTTTTTTAAGTATTGCAAATATATAAGATAATTATAGAGTTAGAAGATAAACTTTGAACTGGGTATGGTGGCACATGCCTGTAAACTCAGCAGCTTAAAAAAACTGGGGGCTGGGCATGATGGTTCATGCCTATAAGACCAGTGGGTTGAGGGACTGACCCAGGAGGATCTTGAGTTCAAGGTCAGCTTCAGAAATGGTGAAGCCCTATGTAATCCTGTCTCTAAATAAAATACAAAAAATAGGGCTGGGGGTGTGGTTCATTGGTTGAGTGCCCCTGAGTTTAATCCCCAGTACCAATAAAAAAAAAAGGAAGAAAAGAAACGGAGGCAAAAAGATCACAAGTCTGAAGCCAGACTTGGCAACTTAGATCTTATCTTGAAATAAAATTTCAAAAAGGACTGAGGATGTTCTCAGTGGTGAAGCACATGCTTAGCACATGTAAAGCCTTGGGTTTAATCCACAGGGCTTTAATTTTTAAAAAAAGGTGGGGGGATAAATTTTGGCACATTAAAATTTAAAGCATCTAAGTAGAATACAGAGGAATGCAGAGTGTTAGCGCTAACTGAATCTAATAATGATTCATTTAATTAACAATACAAAACTTAGAACATATAAAAAACCAAATAAAAAATTAAAGTAAATTTCTATGTAGAATACCTCTATTAATTATATATATAATTTTTAGATTGTTTTGCTATATATTTGTATAAATCTATACCTGTATAGGCGTCATATCTTGTATGGGGGTGTTGCATAGAAAAAGTGTACAGTTAATGGCACTATCAACAATCTTTTCCTAAATTCTTGTTATTGTAGTAATCTTTATCATGCTTTTATCTATAAATGTTTCAAGGTAATCTCTACTTAACAATGATTCTCTCATTCTTTAAAAATCTGTTTAGCTTTTAATAGTAAACAAATACATGCTTCAATTTGTATAAAGTCAAATGTAAATAAGGCCAGAAAAAAATTCTAGACTAATTTCTTAATCTGAAAAATTAATGGCTGAACCTACAATGTAATTTGAAGTATAACCCAAAATAGTTCATAAAATGCTATTTTGATGGATATTTCTACATGTAACAGAAGAAAAGGAAGTTCAATAACAACAAATTTGAACATTTTTATGTTCAGTAAAGCAGGTGTTGTTGGTTTTTATCATTATCTTGCATGTATGAGCTTGTGTTAGTCAGCCTTCCATCTCTATGACAAAATGCTTGAGATAATCAGCTTATAAACATGAGAGATTTACTTTGATTCATGGTTTCAGAGGTTTTATTTGATGGTTGCTTGTCCCTGTTGCAATGGACCTGTGGTGAGACCATAAATCATGGCAGAAGCACATGGCGAAAGAGATTAGTCACTTCATGGTTGCTGGGGAGTGAAAGGAGGAAGAAGAGTGGCTGGATTTCCAATATCATTTTCCAGGCATGCCTCCAAAGACCCAACTTCCTTCCAGAAGATTCCACTTTTTAAAAGTTCCACCATAACCCAGCAGTGTCACAGACTGGGTTTTAAGCCTTTAACACATGGACCTTTGGGAGACATTCAAGATCCAAATTAGAGTAGTATTCTTACATGAGATATTCTTAAATCTTTTAATATGTTAATATTAATGTGCATTGTCAATATCTAATGTCAGAGAAAAGAATGACATTTTGGAAATTTTCGGCCATGAAAGACATGACTAGTATTTAAATGAGAAATTCTTGGCACATACTTGTATAAAAATATCAAAAAAAAATATTTTTCTTGAATGCTTAGCCTGCTGTTTCTTGCAGTAGATTCTATTTAGTGGTCTATGTAGATCACATTAAGTCTTTTGTAGATTTTCTAACATCATAGCTTTATATGCCTTTAAACTTTTAAGCCCCATGGCCTTTCCTCCCCTAATCATTAGTCCCTAAGGTATTTTGGCCTGGATTTCTTAATCATAAATTTGGAATTTTTCTCTTTTATCATTTATTCTATCCTATGTCTTTCCCTTCTTTACTTAAATAACAATTCCCAATTATTTCACATCTCAGTGTTTCCGGGTACTTTCTTCTTTTCCCTACTTTGGATTTCTTTAATCAATATAACGGATTGAATCTCCATTAAGCATTTTTATAATATGCTTAATACTCCTATAGAATACTTCAGAATCTATAGAATTTTTATGGTCTGTAGATTTTCCTCTATTTTCTATTTTCCTTGTCAGTTTCTAAACACTTGTTATTCAAACAGAAATCTTATTTCACAGTTATCCTATGCCCATCTTCACTAAGCACAGAGCCTTATTGAAAGGTATGTCAAAACTATGCTAATGAGTTTATAATAAATTCTTCTCATGAGTCTTCACCAAGGCCCTCTGCTACTATGAAATCTCTGTGTGTGCTGTTGATAACGTTACCAAACTTTGCACATAAACTTATGTCTTCTTGAGTTTCCTGAAAGTGCTTATCCCACTTTGAAACAATAATAATCTTGTCTTCTAAATTTCAGAGAATCCTAATTTTCCAAGAACAAAGCTTCTCTATTGTCAGGGTTAATCATTTGCCTACATTTTGCATCTCATTGTTTCTTACATTCCCCAGGGTTTTCTTTGTTTCATCAACCTTTCCTTTTATATACATCTCCAACCTTTCTGAACATCTGATCTTTTTTTTCCTTCATCTTAAACCGTGCACAGGTTTATCATAACGTAAAATACCTAACTCCTTGGTTTTCTTTCTTCCCCACTCCCAGACCACTTCTTTTCCAAAGACTAGTTTCACATGAACTAATTCTCCTTTTCCAACATCGGTTCTCTCAATCCATGGCAATATGATCTTTGCCACATTCCTGAAAGTGATTCTTTCCTCAACAGTTAATTTACTTATCAGCACACCTGAAACCTTCTTTCAGTCCTCATACAAATTGCGTGTGAACAGTAGGCCCATTGAGTATCCTTTCCTACGTGACTTCTTATTGTTCTTGTTTGGCCTTTAAGATCTTGCAGTATCCAGTTTTTCCTACCTATCTGGGGCCTCATCTCTGTCTGCTTTGCTAACTCAGCATTTACCATGTCTATTTATTGACCCCACCAAGTGGTGATCTCACCCATCTGTATCCATGACTTCAAATCACATCCTCCACTGCAGTGCTGCCTCTCCTTGGCTGTGAGCTGGGAAGAATTAAAAACTATTGATGACTAGATCTACTTCCAATGATTCGGACTTAATTGGTCTGAGTGTAGCCTAGATACTGGGATTCTAACAATCTTTTAAAAGTCTTATTAAGCAGACAAGGCACAGGGCTGCTGCTGGTGGATTTTCTCTTAATTAACAACTGCTTTTTTCCATTTTAACAAGGCCCCCACATTGGCAAATTATAGCTTTTAATTTCTTATGTCTTCTTAATTATATAAAGTCTAAATCAATTTACAATTTTATATTTTTGGTCAATTTTTTTTTTTTTTTTTGGTGGGGAGAGTTGTACTGGGGATTGAACTCAGGGGCACACAACCACTGAGCTATAACCTAAGCCCTATTTTATATTTTTTAAATTAAAAGACAGCGTCTCAATCTGAAAAACAGAAAGAAAATAAAATTTAAAAAAGAACAAAATCAGAGGAAACTAAATTTGTGTCATTGAAGTATTAGGACCAAAGAAAGAGAATGGGCCTAAAGAATGCAGTTTTTTGTTTGTTTGTTTGTTTGTTTAAAAAAAGGCAGAAAACTTCCCAAATTTGACAAGCAACGTAAACCTACAGATTCAGGAATCTGAGAAAATCCGAAAGAGAATAAATATAAAAAATTCCACCCCCATAAACATAATAATTTAACATCAGAAAACTAAGACAAAGAAAAAATCTTGAAAGCAGCCACTTTACTTGTGGAAAAACAATTAAAATGACAGCATATTTCTCATACGAAACCACAGAAGTCAGAAGGAAGTGGGATAATATTTTTCAAGTGCTGAAATAAAAGAATTGTCAACCCAGAATTTGATATCCAGGGAAAAAAATTTTAAAAAATAAAGACAGGGTCTCACTGAGTTGCTTAGCACCTCGCTTTTGCTAAGGATGGCTTTGAACTCATGATCCTCCTGCCTCAGCCTCCCAAGCCACTGGGATTACGGGCATGTGCCACCATGAACAGCTATTTTTGGTCCTTTTTTTATAGTTCTACTATCATTCGAATTTTCAAATAATTTTCTACACATAATTGTGCAGAAAGTCTCTCACATCTCTCTCTAATTCCAACTGTCGCCACCTTTTAAAAATCCTCATTGAGTCCCCGTTAGACTTTGGCAATATCATCCACTCAGTATATTCTTCAGAATAACATTCTCAGAAAACAATTTGATCATTTTATTGCCTAATCAAATTAAATTCAATTTCACGGACCTTTTCTTTTTTACCTTTCCCAAATCCCTTTACCCAAACTAAGCTTCTCAATTTTTTGCTCATTCTTCATCTTTGTATTCCTTTATGGTGATTTTTTTTCTCTAAATCTAATTCCCCAAGACACTCAAAGTCCAAAATAAGCTCTTTGACATTATGAATTAAGTTTAAAATGTAGTTGTATTGTCATGGAACATTTGATGATTCTCTTTTGGCCTGAATTTTTTGTTTGTTTTAATCTAAAAAGTTGAGATGATAATCTCTTGTAGTTGTGAAATTGAAATGAGATAATGATTGCAAAATCCTTAGCTAAATAATATTAGATTCCTTTCCTAATTGATTCTTGCTTTCATGAAGGCTTCCTTAAATTTCTATCACGTTACATTTTATTATCCTCACTCAGCTCTTTTATGGTTGTTTGTCTTGCCCCTTCAATAAGCTCTTAGAGAATGCATTCCTGTCTTGAATCATACTTCTTTTGTGTCCACCAGAGTACTTAATACATATTATATTCATTGCAGGCTTATCAAATATTTGTTGAATTCATGTTACTAAGTAAATTATGAAATCTCTACTAAAATAAAAACCAAAATCTTGCAAGTCTAAATTGTGAAGGATTTCATGGGTGCTTCTAATTTGTGGCAGAAATTGGAAGTAAAATAAAGACATGTAACTCTTAGTATTTGAAAAGAGATTGCAAAACAAAGAAAGGAAAAATAAATCAATAAAAAATGGAAAATTAAATGATTTTTGAAAATTAAAATGCAAACATAGCATAGAAAAGCAGAGAATTTTTTTTTCATGCCTATAATGTTAAACATATGGAAGTTCTTGGGGGGGTAAAAAAAAAAGAATTTTGTTGTGCCTGTAAAATGTAAGAAAACTGTCTTTAACTGCATTTCATATGAGTTATTGTTATGTATGGTGGAAGCTTTTTGAAGGTTTGGAAAGCTTCAAAGCAGTACTATATTTAAAGTGACATCATAGGAATGTAGATAGTGATAGATCACTTGCCTAGCATATTTGCAATTTTATGTTTTATCCCCAGCAATTGCAAAAACATTAATTAATGGCAATAATAATAATAAAGTCAGATCATCATTATATGTACACATTGTGCCAATGTGTTTTTCCCAGATTTAGAATGTTCAATTTACTGTTGAAATTTCCTTTTATTTTTCCAGTGTTTTGTTTTATTTTGCTTTCCAAAAAAAAAAAAAAATCAACAATAAAATCTCTTGTATAGCTCTAAAAATAGCCAATGAGATAAGGTAAGATTGTCCCATGTCAACCTAGGCCTGCAGCTTATGTTCAAACATCAAAATGAAAAATACCATGTAATTCTAACTTTCATGATGGTACATGCTAACTATGTTGGGTTAACTTGAACTTGAAATATCTGTGCTTTCATTTTTTATTTGTTTTTGGTTGTGGTTTAAAATTTAGCCTTTTGGAAGATAAGTGTTATCAAAATAAACTCTTGATTTAAGCTTTTGGGGATTAAAAAAAGCATGCAAAGGTCAGGTGTTGTTTATTAGAAACATACAAATATGTCTCTCATACTATATCTATTTTACTGGACAAAAGACTTTTTCTAATTGTTGTTTCCCTTTGAAGCACACAATCTCCTCTAAATGTACAATGAACCATCTTCTGGTCCAAGGTAACTGATACCATTTTTTATAAGAGTCTGTGGGCTGGGGATATGGTTCAAGAGGTAACGCGCTCGCCTGCCTGGTATGCGCGGGACGCTGGGTTCGATCCTCAGCACCACATAAAAATAAAATAAAGACATTGAGTCCATTGAAAACTAAAGAATAAATATTTAAAAATTCTCTCTCTCTCTCTCTCTTAACAAAAAAAAAAAAAAAAAAAAAAAAGAGTCTATTAGTGTGCCTATTCCTAGGGTACTAAAGCTGATGACCTTGCAGAAAATTTACCACAGTCTCAGGTAAAATAATCTTTTTCAAACCTACCAAAGATTCTGGCTAAATCCAGGGAAGTAGAGCAGTTTTAGTCTCCAGTTTAGAAAAACACGGATTGTTCCTGTGTCATGCAGTTGGCAGGGTAATGCAGGAGGGGACAGGATGCCTCTTATAGATGTTGGAATCAGAATTTTCATAATCTTTTTATGGAAGCTACCAGCAAAATCTGCAAGTCATGTTGATTTTGAAGTTTGGGGGGAGGTTTGGACTCTTGATCAACACAGGTAATGGAAGGTTTCTTTGTACAAAGTGATTGGCTTCCCATTGAAACAGGAGAAATTTGTCTTATAGTCTACACTCTCTACTGGAAGTTTGCTACCAAACCAGTGTTTGAACACTTCAACTTATAAAAGAGATTTTGCTATTTTCACATCCAATAGGATATAATAATGTGAAAAGAAAAGCAGCAAGTGATAGGGGCAGTGGAGGCCCCATAGCCAACTGCTACTGCCACTGATAATCTCTTGTTAGTTATGACTTTTTTGTTCTCCTATCATTTAGTTTACATGCTATTATCTATTCTCCTCCCCTCCCTTTCTCTGCTGATGAGCTACCTGAAGTTCAGGCTTATCCACGTTTTCTTCACCCATCGCTAGAGTTGTATGCTTTAACTTTCAGACTAAATCCCAAGATGTCTCTATCATAATTAGAGTACAGTCAATTTTTAATTATCTACTATAATGAGTTCTAATGGGACAACCTGAATAAACAAATTGGTTTAGAGATTTCACCCTGCATGAATGCTCCCATGGTGTCCCTTGGGAGTGGCAGAAAGGATAGGATGAGGGAAACAGGCAGGCTGACTCCACAGTGTGACTCATGCTGCATAGGGAAGCTTCACAGAGGACCTCTGGAACATGGCTGTATCACTCCCTTCTCAAAGATTTAATAACCGACAACCTAAAAGCCTCTAGCAACAAACATTTATTGATCAAATGAATGAATGAGATAATTTTCTTGATATGGTTCCAGAAGAGAGGGTTCTTCTATCATTGCCATCATTAAGCTTGGAGTGAATAATGTAATCACTGAGGAAACACTATGATAATAAAAACTCTTAACTCAGGAACCTACTTATTTAAATGTGATACATTCATGTTAGGTGCCTATAAATCATGGGTGACCCATACTGAGATACATTATCTGTGATACAAGAACAGACAACAATGAAATATTTAAAAATTAAAGTTAAATGAAATTACATTTATATAAATGATACCCAATACATAAAACATTCATAAACTATTCCTCTTCTTTTCTTCTAAAAACAGCTGCTGATTTTCTTGTAGTAAATACACAGAAAAATGTGAACTGTTCAGGAAGGTGGAAGGTACATATTTCCTAATTGTGCTACTGGTTACAAAATGACTGATGTAATATAAACTCAGTCAACATTTGTTAAACACTTGTCAATTATTGCCATATTTCTAGTGAAGGAGAAAGGAAAGTCAGATAAACAAAGATAAACATGACACCCTACATTTTTATTAGTAAATTCTCTAGATAGTGTGTGAATTATGGAAGGACTCAGTTCCTGGTTTAGGCGCTTCTGAAGTTACAAATTACTTTTCTATCATTTCTGTTTGCTTGTCTTCCCCCTGACCCCAAAGAAGAAAACAACACTAAGAAAAATATTATAATTAAAGCTGCATCTGAGTAGGATTTTTATTTATTTATTTATTTCAGAATTGGGCCAGCAAGTGATCAAGTAGTACCAGCACTGTGAGAATCTAATTTTCTAGAAATTACATGTGGAAAGAGAGATAAAAACACTCTCTTGGGAGTTCAGGGATTAAAATTTTGTTGTTTTTTTTTTTTTCCTTTCCCCTCACTTCCTCTTATAAGTAATTTTGTATAACAATGAGGGTCTCCTTCCATTACCATGCAATTTCCCTCCTCTCTCCCTTTCCCTCCCCCCTCTCGTCCCTGTTTAATGGTGATCTTCTTCTCATGCTCTTCCTCCCTGCTTAGTTGCCCTCCTTATATCAAAGAAGACATTTGGCATTTGTTTTTTAGGGATTGGCTGGCTTCACTTAGCATAATCTGCTCTAATGCCATCCATTTCCCTGCAAATGCCATGATTTTGTCATTTTTTAGTGCTGAGTAATACTACATTGTGTATAAATGCCACATTTCTTTTAATCCATTCATCTGTTGAGGGGCATCTAGGTTGGTTCCACAGTCTAGCTATTGTGAATTGTGCTGCTATGAATGGATTGAAATCTTAATAACAATTCTACTATTATCTATCTATAAAACTTAAGCTGTGTGCAATTCTTTCTACTCTTGTAATTTGAGAGGTTTGAACTGCATGAATTCTTAAATTTCTCCCAGTGGAAAAGTGGAAAAGGTTACAATTAAAAAAAAAAAAATAAAAGACAAGATTTTGGGGGGCAAATACCCGGATGTCAAAGTTTAAGGAGCCTTATGACACGGAATGAGAGAATACCATAGAGTGAGAAGTCTAAGATGATTCTGGGGACCTCCAATTTGGATAACTAATATCTGGTTAACAATTCTAGAGAAGTTAACTATTAATTCTCTCAAAATACAGGCAAAGGAGGAGAAAGCAGCAGAGCCTGGGTGATTTACATATGTAACATCTGAGCCTGATTGCCTGGGAAAGCTATAACTAATCTTTTTTTTTTTTCTTTTTTCCCCTGACTTGTATATTCTTGTTCAAGCCATCTACAGAAATTCCCCTGGCATTATGCATAAAAACTCATTACTCAGCATGGAGAAAACATACACTCTTCAAGCCTCATTTAATTTGTATCTACAAGGAATGATGAATACTCTAAGCATGGCCTCTAATTATGAATTTAAGATAGTAGGGTAAAGCTTAACACAGTGACCACCCATGAGCATAGCTGATGGCTGTATTTAGTGCAATGACATGGAGACGGAGACTGATAGGGCAGGTTTCCACTGTGATTCCAGGGTGATGGAGGCCTTCACAAAACACAAAGACTATTTGGAATGACACATCATTGCATCAAGGCTTTGAGTATTCAACTCCTAAATCACACTCTAGTTTTATTATCATATATGGGAAGTTTCTTATTTATTTGTTTGTGTTGCATGAAAAATTGGAAATATTTTTAAGTTCAAGAGGAGCAGAGAGTTTTATCTTTTAATTTAGAAACTCTTCATTTTTCAATCGTTGCATTCATATTTAATGTGGGACATAATAGCCATGTAATAATATTCCTACTGTTATATTAAATTAAATTGGCCTAAATCTGTCTCTCTATGTAGTAGACTGTATCCTAATATCATTTGTAAATAAACTGAAATCTATTTCGAGAGTATAATCTTGTAACCAGTAACTATGATTTAGCCAATTACAGTAGCCAATCACAGACAGGAAACTGCTGAGTGTCTAAATAAGGCAAATCTTGAACTGTAAGGAATCAGGATGTTTCTGTGTGTCAACTCTTTTACTGTATAAACACTGCTTGTCTCTACAGAGCTAGGAGGTGCTTTCTTCCCCTGTGCATGGTGTCCTTTAATTCATGAATCCTTTCTTTGTTTAAATAAACACTGCTAAACCTAATTTGCCAAAAATGATCAATTAACAATATGAATGGGATTTTTATCATCTGAATCGCCAGCATGTTGATTGCTAAAATAATCTTTTCAAAACTGAAATATGATAAAAGTCACGTCTGTTTTATTTTTTTCCAACTATACTTTATCCAAAATGTAACTCATTCCATGCCAAAGCTTAATCACAAATTATCTCCAATCCAGCTCAATTGAACTGAAGTAATATCAGAGGAAGATGAACAAATGTCCATGATAATTATGTATATATAATTTGAAAATTTTCAATAAATATTCTTAAATATTGTAGGTAACCTAATTAATATGTCAGAATTCATATCTAAAGTGCATCTTGATTTAAATGTCACATGTGTCTTTCTAAAATTGTTTTGCCTTACTTTGAATAACCTGACTATCCCCATCATCTCTGGCCTTCTGGAATTATCTTTCATTCTGATAGTCAAATAAAAACACTTGAAGTCCTACTCTAATGTACTGTAGGGAATAAATGTATCTCCCCAATATTTCCTAGGATTATTAAATGTCAGGGAAATTCAATGCTTCTGTCCTTTTTGTTCCACGTTTATTTTCCTCGATTAGGGTTTCTTTTGGAAGGTTTTCATTTGTCTTGTTTGAAATCACATTGGGAGAGTTTTGTTAACTTAAATTTACATCTCACTCTGTTTGCCAAGGCTTTAACAAATATGCCTCTATTTGATACCAACCTACAGGTATTGCTTCATAGTATCCAGAATCACAAAGACTTGGAAAATATTAGTGTTTTGTAGTGTTCCAAACCATGTTCAAACAAATAACAAGTTACGTCACTGAGATAAGACAAATGTTCTTTGAGAAAAGAATATTCTGGGGTGTGTTTGAAAGCTCTGTTTGCAAACAGTAGCAATGTATTTTGTTTGTATTTGGTGTTGAAGACAAACATCTTTTTAAAAACATTGGTTTAATACTTTTTCGGAGTCTAATTTTTATATATTATTTAATACTAAAGTTTGTATTCATTTTAACTTTTTCATAAGATTCTTATGAAACAATTTGTATTCACTAGTAATAAACAGGCATACTGCACAGAACATTCTGTAGAAGCATAAAAATAAGGACACAACAAGAGAAACTGAGTAACTTTTGTATATACATATACATATATTTTACCCCAAAACAGTTCCTTCTGCACAGTAGAGTTAATTTTCTACCAAATGACTTAAATATTTTGTATGCTCATATGACAGTTATAACCTCCATACACTAAAAAAAGGAATACACAACCCAGAAATTTTTATTTCTTTTTATACTAGTTATACATAGTAGTCAGGTTCATTCTGACAAATTCATACATTAATGGAATTTGATTTCAGTTCATATTACCCCTTTCCCTCCCCACATTTCCTTTATCTCTCTCCTCTTTTCCTTTTTCTCATCTATTGATTTATTTTTTATTTGTGAAATTTCCTGTGGTATATTTATATATGCACATAGCATGATTTTTCCCCTCCTTTCCTATCCCTCCTTTCAGCCTCTCTATCTCCATATTCTACTATAGTGATCTGCTGTGTGTCTTTATGATGCCCAATCCTCCTCTCCTCTTTTCCTTTATTTTGCTCTAGCTTCCAAATAGGGGAAAACATTTGATGCTTGATTTTCTTGCTCAGGTTTATTTTACTTAGTATATTATTTTCTATTTCCATCCACTTACCAGCAAATGCCATATTTCATTCTTCTTTATGACTGAGTAAAACTCCATTGTGTATATATATCACAATTCTTTAATCTATACATCTATTTATGGGCATCTGGGCTGATTCCATAATTTGTCTATTGTGAATTGTGCTACTATAACCATTAAGGTGACTGTATCACTATAGCCCTCAGATTTTAGTTCTTTTGAATAAAACTGAAGAAGCATTCTTAGCTTTTTGAGGAATTTTCTTAGTGCTTTCCAGAGTGGTTATAGTAGTCTGCAGTTCCACCAGCAATGTATCAGTGTATATTCTTCACTGCATCCTAACCAGCACTTATTGTTTGTGTTCTTGATAATTGCCATTCTGACTGAAGGGTGATGAAATCTTATTATAGTGTTGATTTGCATTTTCATGATTGCTAGAGTTGTTGAACATATTCCATTTATATGTTGGCCATTTGTGTTTCTTCTTTTGAGAAATGTCTGTTTAGTTCTTTGCCTATTTATTGAATGGGTTATTATTCTTTTGGGGGGGGGGTGTTAAATTGTTAGTGCTCTTTATATATTCTGGATATTAACTCCCTGTCAGAGAAGCAGCTAGCAAAAATTTCCTCCCGTTCTCTCTGTTAACACTCTCGATTCCTTTTCTGAACAGAAGCTTTTTAATTTGATGGCAAGAATCAAATTATTGATTCTTGGTGGTATTTCTTGCACTGTAGGGGTCTTTTTGAGGAAGTTGGTGCCAATATCAAGATGATGAAGTGTTGAGCTTATAATTTCTTCCAGCAGTTGCAAGGTTTCTGGTCTAATTTATGTATTTGATTCATTTGGACTGACTTTTCAGAACACAGTATTTTACAATGATTATAGTACACTGAACACTTCACCCATCCATTGGGTTCTCCCATGTTATTTTTGTTTCTCTGCTCATCATTTTATTTCCTTGGGTTTCTTTCTTCTCCACTTTTTCTAGTGGATAGACATAGAATCATCTTCTTCATTCTCCAAAATATTATTAATACAATCTTAAACACAGAAAAGATACTATTGAAATTTGAGGATAAAGTCATGTAAATGAATCTCAGAGAAGGAAAAATTTAATTCAAATGTCAGACCTCAAAATTCACTGGTAGTTCCTCACAGGGAATCACTTGTTTAACATCACCTCCTGAGGCGGTGCGTATCATGGGATTATCTGTTCATCTTTGACAAAGTTTCTTTTTTTTTCCACTTTAACTTCATTTCTTTAGAAATTTTCATTCTCTACTATGAGTGTACTTATACTCTGCATAAGTACCTAAACTAACCATCATAAAGCATTTGGATAAATTTTTACCTTTGCCTTTATAAAGTATTCCTTTGCATAGCAATTAATTTTTTCCAAGCTACATTTATATACTAAAAAAAAACCTTTGAAACATTTTGTATGTCTCTGTTGGTAACTGGGGTCTTGATTCTGTCACTTGAAGTTATCTGTTATTGCAATAGTAAAATGTACAGTACTATGCTTATAATAATGCAGACTTGCTCAAAGCAGTTTTTAAGGAATAAAAAGAAATGATACATGCTATGGTATTTTTAACCAATAATTACCTAACTTTATTTTTCTATGTTATATTAGAAGTTAAGTTCTAACTCTTTTAATTAAGAATCATTATGTTGCTCTCATTCACTTTTGAACATTTTTTATGACTACTTCATATGAACATAAAATACTGACCTTCCTAATATATATTTATAAACTTGAATTCTTTATTTTGAGAAAAACATTGAATATAAAAAATCTGTACTTTTTTTGCTCTAATTTTATTTCTTAATAGAATTAAGTTAAATAGTATAAGAAATTAATTTTTTCCTGAAAATTTCAGATTTTTCTGGGGGGTGGGGACTAGGGATTGAACTCAGGAACACTCAACCACTGAGCCACATCCCCAGTCCTATCATGTATTTTATTTATAGACAGGGTTTCACTGAGTTGCTTAGTGCCTCATTTTTTGTTGAGGCTGGCTTTGAGCTTGCAATCCTCCGGTCTCAGCCCCACAAGCAGCTGGGATTACAAGCATATGACACTGCATTCGGCACAAATATCAGATATTTTTGACAAATTGTCATTTGGTACCTGAGAGAGAGAGAGTTTTTAGGACACATAAATAATTCATACCAACCTCTCTTGATTTTGAAAATTCTCTCATCTATTCTGAGATACTTGGCAGTTTCTACTGACTTTAGTTACAATGTCTGTTCTTTGCATAGTAAATCCTTAATTATCAAATATAGTGCACATTTATGGTAGCTTTTTTGGTCTTACAAAACTTTCAGTTGTTGATCCACATCAAATAGAAGCATGTCATTATCCTTTAAAAAAGTGCATGCATTGCTTACAAGACATGTACTATATTTCATCTCATTGCTCTATTTCTGTTGATTTTTCTACTCACAACATTTTTCCTTCAGTAATGAAACCCCACTGTATACCAAGTGAGATGGTAGAAAAGATATTACATAGCTTTCCTTCCAGCATTTAGAAAAGTCAGATTTTATTATCAGTTCAATTTTTCCATTGAGAAAATTCAAGCACAAAGTAGTTGAATAATTTAACTAAATCACGCAGATAACAATGACTGAAACCATGTTTGAACTGAGATTTGTGAAGGGATCTGTCTTAGCTCTTTTGCAGAATAGGTCACATATAATTTGAGCCGACAAAAACAACACTTTCATACAGTTTATTTTCATTTTAGTGGTGTACTTGAGGAAAAGAGCATAAGGCACACAAAAATATTTGTGGTACTCACATGATAGCAGGTGTTCCTACAATGTCCTAATTTCATCTAAAAATGTCACCTTAGATTAAGCAGCATTTAACAAAAAGGCAACAAGTTTTCTATCCTTGACTATCCATAGACTCTGGAGAAATTTTGAATAAGTTTTTGTTCCCAGGTCACCTTTGACTTAGGACCCTAAAATTTTCTGTCCCCTCCACCCAAGCCAATGAACTCTCTCAGTCTCCTTGGGAATACTTGTTTGTCACATCACTCATTTCAGTGTGGCAAATTCTTTAGTCACCAGCTCTGCTAGAATTAATAAGTCATACTCTTTAGTCTTTGCTTTAGAATCAATTGTGTGGCTATTTAAAAACACAGAAGCCAGGGCTGCAATCCAGACGTCCTGAATCATATTCTCCAGGGTGAAGTTCAGGAATCTTTATTTTTAACAGGGACCCTTTGTGGTTTGTTGTGGAGACGAGTTTAGAAATTCCCTCAGAAAGACTATGACTCAGGTTGACCTAAAATTTAAATCTCTAACTCAGGACAGAGCTCTTCTTAATCTGTCCTACTTCTGAATGATAAATCCCAGTGAACATTATTAACTGCATCCCAAATAAAAGTGCTGTTCCTCAAAAGTATTTGACATTTATATATTTTATAATCATTTGTAAGATGATCTTAGGGTTGGTATATGGTGGTATGAACAAGAGATATATAGCTCTGTCATCCACCTTGGATTCTTTCTCTTCTAAATTAAAGATAATTTAGATTTTTGGTCAAAGAGCTAAACTTGAAAAACAGAAAAGTAACCAACAACCACAATGTTTCTCACCTGTACTTACTAAAGCAGAAATGACTTCACATATGAAAAGTTGATGCTAATGAACAATTTAAAATCTGTTTTAATTTTGAAAAGCTACCAAATTTTCCTCATCTCTTTTCTGGGGTTTGGCAAATGCTACTTAGAATAGAAAAAATGAAAAGCTTTAAAATCGCAATGTGGAATAGAAAAATCTTAATTTCAAAGTGAACACCTAAGAGTACCTGTGTATGTGTGCTATGTTATAAAAAAAAAAATAGGAAGGGAAAGAGGCTGTGTTCATTCTGAATTCAATATGTGAGCAATACTTTACACATGGGTAGAAGTTTAACTTTTATTATTTACAATAACAATAGTCAATATTTAGAGAACAACTTTTGTGTTCTAGAAACTGTTCTAGTGCCCTGGTTACATGTCTCACTTTATTAACATTAATTGGCAAATATGAGGTATTTGTCTCTGTAGACACTGGAAAGATAAAATAAATAATGGGTTAATATCCTCCCACCTCCCTTTGTAGGATAGCTTTTCTGTCCTGGAAATACAAATGATGTTCTTTTTTCCAGACCACCTTTAGCTTAGTACTCTAGAGCCTTTTAATTTTTTTCACAAGCCAATGGGCTCTCTCAGTCACCTTGGAAACACTTACTAACACAACCACAACTCCTGTCTGTGAAGGGTAATGGCAACACCCCTAAAGCCTACCCTAACTAATTTGGAAATAAATGAGATATAAAATGTTGGGAGAAGCAGAATTGTATTAACTCCCTCATTCATCACTTGTAGGGTATTCCACATAAGGATAAAATATCCTACACAAGGATAAAATAAATAGAGATGTGAACAATAAGAAAATACCTAGTATTTGTTGTGTGCATATCAAATCCACACAAAGTATTATCTTGGATAATTTAACTTATTCAACTTTTTCTTTCCTTCATTAAAATTATTTTATGGCTAAGAACCTGACTTCTAGATTCAAATGGCTTGTTTACAGCATTCAGATTTGCAGATCCCTTGTCATTATTTGTCACTCTCTAGCTGTTTTATACCTGTGAAAGTCTTAAAAGAGTCTTAGCAAAGAAATAAGAAAGGCAGAGGAAATTGTATGCAGGAAACATTCTGTGTGTGTGTGTGTGTGTGTGTGTGTGTGTGTGTGTGTGTTACCAGGGATTGAACTCTGGAGCACTTGACCAGTGAGCCATGTCCCCAGCCATTTTTTGTATTTTATTTAGAGACAGGGTCTCACTGAGTCGCTTACCACCTTGCTTTTGCTGAGTCTGGCATTGAACTTGCTATCCTCCTATTTCAGCATCCTGAGCTCCTGGGATCATAGGTGTTGACCACCACACCTAGAACACATTGTTTTTAAATGATAAGGATTCTGTATTTTGAAGTATATATGGTGAAAAATGAACATATTGTGTCCTAAATCATCACTTTAATATAAAATCTCTGAGCAAGCAATTATGCATTTCCAATTCCATATAGATTTGCTTCTTGCCATGGTGGTTTTTATTTTCTGTAACATGTTTAATCTACTAAAATTTATTTATTTTAAAATGCTTTTCTTTGTTGTATGGTCCAGTAACCATTAGTAACATTTTAGTACTGGGCTTGTAACTTGCTATCATCTTTAAAGGTAAGATAAGTACTTTCATGTATATGTGTTTTCACAAATGTTGTGATATTTTCTGGTATTTACTACCAACTATAGGGGTACTTATGGAAAGCTGTGAATCTGAAGGTCAGTGAGCTGTATCAATATTCTCATATTGCTTTCCATGTTGTACTTGAAATTGGTATAATTGTTTCATTATTTAGTAAATATATTCAGTAGAGTTGATCAAGTCAATGGATAATTAGACTGCCTGAATTCCTCACAAATAGAGATAGTGAAAATTATTCTGTTAAAAACCCTAACTTATTCTTAACCCCATATTTATGTCCCATACCCTTAAATTATTATTGGATTTGACCTACCATGGTATAAATTACTTTGTTTTATGTGGAATGTTCTGTACATCTGTACTCCATGCAACAGCCTGTGTGTTTGATTCTTTAATTATTTTTATTATTTAAATATAAGTGCTATTTTCTTTTAGCAATAATTGAACATCTGTACTATTTCATCTTTTGCAAATGTATGCTATTGGCTACTATTGGATGTTTGGGAAGTGAGTGAGAAAAGGCATTTTTGTTTGTCCCAGATCATGAGGGGTACTAGATGTTACTGACATACGGTATAAGGGGTCTAGGGGTGCTAAAAAATCTACAACTAATGAGAAAAGTTAGCATTGCAAAAACTTTCCTACTAAATTTTTTTTTATGTAAACATTCTTTTTGTAGCCATTTAATGTTATAGCTTGACCGATGATGCAATATTAACAGCTATTCTATTTTCATCTATCTTGTGGCCATTACAACATTACTAGTTATGCTTCAGAGATTCTATCCTACAAAGAGGAGTTCTTTACATGCAGAATTTCTTTGATCTTATTTTTTTTTTGTCAGGAAAAGGTGTGTTTTTCAGAGGTAAATAAACATAGTTTGTTCAAAATTTCATAAAATTTTCTAGTTTTTCCAGTTTATTTCTATGGTGTGCATTAAATATCATAAAGGAGAAAGTCTGTATGTATGAAAGTAAAAGAGAGTAGTCCAAATTCCTTACATTCAGTGTAGTTGATCAATTCAATGGATCAAATAAATAAATAAATAAATATACACATACATATATATTTTACTGAAAATAACTTTGTCATATATATATATATATATATATATATATATATATATATATATAGAGAGAGAGAGAGAGAGAGAGAGAGAGAGAGAGAGAGATGATCCCATTCCCATTTGCTGATATTTTCCCCAGGGCAGTACATTTTAGCATGGTGCCAAACTTCCAGAACTTCTTGCTACCCTCTAGTTGTGGTCTTATCAAATGTAGTTTTAATGTATGGGATTAAAACAGGCAATCAACAGAGAATTGCCTCATGTAAGAGGAGTGAACTAGTTGAATCATCCAATAAGAAGAGAAAACCTCATTTATGACTGAAACCCCAAAGGTAAGAAACTTAAAAACCAAAACTCTAATACTTTTGTCCAAGAACTAAATATGGAATAGCTTTAAATGCTACTGAGGAACAAACACAATAGACGACTTGGTGCAAAAGAAATAATATAGGGTTATCAGATAATAAGTCTCAGCATCAAAGAAGGCAGTTCTCCCTAAAGGTAGCTATAAATATAAAATGATTCCAATTTAGAGTATCCACAAATTATTTTTGTATCTGTACAAGATGATTGCAAATATTGCAAAATCAAAGAGAGAAGAGCAATGGGAAAATATTGAAAAACAATAATAAGGATATATAAATAATTGTAATACTCTAAATATTAAAAGGATTATAAATTCACAACAATTGAGACAATATAGTGCTAGAACATGAATATACAGATCAGCCAAATCAAGATAATGATGCAGAAGTCCCAGCCACAGATAAAACATGCAACAGAATTTGGTTCACAAAATAGATGACATTTTAAAACAATGGTATAAACATATTAACTAAATGACATGGGATAAATTTTAATCATATAAAAAAATAAGTTATCTCCATTTTTCTACTTTTATTCTAACCATTGTAAAATATTTAATTTCAGATGGTTGCAAAATTTGCAATTAAAAATAAATATACTATAAAAAGCAGGGGAGAAATTTATTTTTAAGATTATTTATGACATAGTGTAAAAGCCTTCACAAGAATGACAAAAAAAAAAAAAAAAAAAATGTAATCCCAGCGATTTGGGAGGCTGAGACAGGAGCATTCCAAGTTTGAAACAAAACTCAGCAATCTAACAGGACCCTGTCTCAACATAAAAAAAATATGAAGGCCTGAAGATGTAACTCAGTAGTAAAGCACTCCTGGGTTCAATCCCCAGTACTGAAAAACAAACAAACAAAAAAAGGATCATGAGTTACTAATCCATAAATTCAACTAATGCAACTATATGACTTAAATTTGGTTTGCATTAAAATATACAAGTAAACAAAAAGTGGAAATGAAGAGTACATTTTCAACTTAGGTCACAGAGAATTAATTTCCATAGTAATCGTCAATGTTTCTTAAAATTAAAAATGCGTTTGTCACCAGTTCAGCCAATATTTCTATGTCTAGCAATCTAGTCTCTTAGAAATTCAATGAAAGGGTAACATTATTTTTAATAGTAAAGATAGGAAACCCTCTAAATGCCCATAGACATTTAGAGAACTAGTTAAATAAATTAGATAATTTATGCAATAGGTCTGCAGGTAACTGCTGCCATCAAACAGAATAAGCAATCTCTATAGAACAACAGAGAACCATCCCCAGAACTGCCCCATATCAAAATGAGACAAGTGTTAAGTGAAAAGAGCAAGAAGCAGACAGTCTCTATAGTCAGCAACATTTTGTGAAAAAAGATAAAAATGTATGTATGTAAATACATAAAATTCATAAATAATAATTAACATTTGATATGCTTGAACCAAGAAACTTGTGTAACTAGACCACAGAAGAGAGAGGTACTTTTTGTGATGCACTTTTTTTAATGTAATTTGAGTTTTACCCAAAAGTAAATACTTATATGCCATTATATACATAAATATATCTCTCTATATACATATATGCATATAGATAAATGTATAAAATATAATAGCAGCCTTCTATAAAAGGTGTCTGATATGTCTACATAAGAATAGAATATTTGAATTCCTTATTTCCATAGAAATTGTCAATGTTTCTTAAAATTAAAAATGCATTTGCCACCATTTCAGCCAATATTTCTATATCAAGCAATCTAGCTATCATCTTAGAAATTCATTGACAGGGTAACATTATGTATAATGGTAAAGATAGGAAACCATCTAAATGCCCATTGGCATTTAGAGAACTAGTTAAATAAATTATGATAATCACTGAAATTAAGGTAATCACTGATTTTTTTTTTCACTTTCTTATATTGTTTTAGTTAACTTTTTTTGCTGCTGTGACCAACAGACCTGGCAATAACAATTTTAGAGGAGAAATTTTACTTGAGGCTTATGGTGTCAGATGTTTCAGTCCGTAGATAGTGGATGCCATTTTTTGGCACCTGTGGTGAGGCAGAACATCATGGTGGCAGGGGATGGAGGAACGTAGTTTAGAACATGGCAACCAGGAACCACAGTGTGAGCTCTGCTCCCACAGACAAATACAAAAACCCTGAAGGGACGTACCTCTTACAGCTATATTCTACCTTCCTACAGTTACCACCCAGCTAATTAATTAAAATGAATTAATGCATTGATTAGATTAAGGCTCTCATAACCCAAATATTTCACCTCCAAACTTTTTTACGGTATCTCATATAGGAGCTTTCGGGGGACACTTTATATCTAAACCATAACAGACATGAACCTACCAATTACAAACTTAAAAATTATGATTCTCTATCCCAACCATTTTTGAATACAAAAATTAAATTTATATTAAGAAAATGAGTTGCTCATTTTGTTTTCACTATTGAGACTATATTGGCCTAAAAATAGTGTTAACTTATTCCTATGTGTTTTTCTGGACATTATGTACAATCTTTAATAATTTTATGGTCATTCACAGAATGAGGCAGTGAATTTCTTTATGGCTTAAGTGACTTAGTTATTTAAACCAGTCATAATTGGAGGCTTATTTTGAGAAGTAAGAAAGAGGACAAAATAAATTCTAGTAGATTTGCCCTTTATTTATTATGTATTTTCACATTAAAGTGATTTTATTCTAGAAAGCAAAAAATAAAATAAAATAAAATAAAAAAGGATGATTAAAATCAACATAAGAGCTACTACAGACAGCTGGGCTCAGTGGGTGCACACTTGTAATCCCAGTGGCTCCAGAAGCTGAAACAGGAGGATCATGAGTTCCAAGTCCAGACTCAGCAAAAGCAAAGTGCTAAACAACTCAGTGAGACCCTATTTCTAAATAAAATACAAAATAGGGCTGAGGAGTGGCTCAGTGGTTGAGTGTCCCTGAGTTTAATTCCTAGTACTATGACATTCTTTCATGACAGATCGGGACAATCATGTATGAAACCTATTAAGTTTTATTATTTCTTGTTTGCTATATATTTATACCATCATGAAATAATAATTGATCTTAAAATAAATTGTATGAGAGAGCTTAGCAATTATATAGTTAAAACTTTGCATCAAATTTATTTTTTATGTAGCAAATTAGCACACCCCCAAAGAAATATCATGTGACAAGGTACAATTATTTCTTTTATCATTCTGGATCAGTAACAACTTGAAGAAATGATATATATTTTTATTTGTCCTATAATGTTTATTAATCATGTCAGGCAATATGAAAAGAAATAACCTAATATTTTTTTAAATCACATCAAAATTATAAGGTATTATTTTGTCACTAGAAAAACACATTTTAAATAGGTAGCAGTAAATCTATTTTGAAAAATTATAAAATGTGGCCTCAGAAATATATTTTGTTATATACAAAAGATGTTTAAATAAATATAAAAATAAAAATTTAACAGATTAGCTTCTACACACTAATGAAGGATGATTTATTCTTTATAATAAGAGAAATAAAATATATATACATATATATTTTATTTAGGATACTTCAAAGTTTTTTTGTGTTTCTATCACTTCAAGCCCAACTCTACATATTTTTCTTAAAAGTACAAAATGTTGAGAAAAATTCTATAAACTTGCAATTAAAATTATTTAGAAGATAATATTTCAGTTGTTTTAAATCAGTAGTTCTGTGAATTAAAATAAATTAAAATTAAATGCTTACTTTGTTTTGAACATTGCACAGTCTATACATGTATTAAAACCTCACATTACAGTACAATGTACAATTTTTATTGTCAATTAAAAATTATGCCACATTGCAAAAATATATAACCACAAGATTTTGTGCCTTTTTCTCAAAATTTATAGATAGAATTCCTGTTGATATTTTATGCCTGTAGAAATGCATATTTATGTATAAAATGCACAAGTCATTTACATGTAAAAAAATACAGATATGAAATGTCACATCTATCAAAAATTTAGCGATTCAATTATAAATTTGAGTAAGGGGTTGGTGGGAGAGACCAAAGTTAGCAAGACAAATGATAAGGTAGCTTGATAAGGATTCTGTGGGGAAAGAGAAATTAGATATAAACACATAAATAAGTATAACCTAGGGTAGAATATAAATGCTGAACTAAATGAGAAGTTCATCTAAAATATTCATGGGTTCAGAGATAAGAGACTATAACTGGTGGAATGCAAAAAAATGTTTTAGAGAAAAGAGCATATTGAAGCACTGAGAAAATGGGAACATTTAAGTAGAAGGTTAATGAAGAAAAAAAGTAAATAAAAACAGTTATACCCAATGGAAGGATAAGCAAGGTACCATCTGTGAAAATCCAGGTCTAGTTATAAAAATGTATATTAAGAAGTTGGGTTTGGTTTGCTTCTTCTAGCTGTATATAGCCATTTCATAGTTAACCTGTCATTTTACTGAGGGATTTATAAATATTTTAAAGACTCTATTGATAATAAAAGCCTTAAAATTTTATCAAATCCTGTATTCATAACTCTAATTCTTATTTGGTTCAATAATGAATACCTCAATAGAAACATGAGGGCATTGTATTTTAACATTTCTTTTTGTAATTAGAAATTCACCATGGTAACTAATTAATGGTTTAACATATAGTGATCAAAAGCACTAACATATTTACATAACTAAAGATCAATCAAAATTCTAAAGTGAATTGAAAAATCAATAATTCTGCCTTTTACTAAGAGTTTTAAACATTGTTTACTGTAAAATATAGAACAATCGACCTTTGGAATGCATCACTGTACTTAC
Organism: Callospermophilus lateralis; assembly: GCF_048772815.1. Taxonomy (NCBI): domain Eukaryota; kingdom Metazoa; phylum Chordata; class Mammalia; order Rodentia; family Sciuridae; genus Callospermophilus; species Callospermophilus lateralis. The sequence continues at coordinate 134,851,068 of NC_135308.1, forward strand.
CAATATAAAAGCAGAAGTTAATTCTGTTTTTGAAATGAAATTATTTTTCCTGTTTTATTTCTTTTCAGAACCTCTTCTGAATTCAAGTAACTAGTGAGATTACATAAGGAGATAGGCAGTATTCCTTTATTTTCTCACTAAACACAAGAGTAATCCAAAGGGATTACTTTCACTGTAAGAAAACAACTTTACAATGGGGTTATCACTTATAGTGATCTGAATTTAATCCCTAGCAGTGAACAATGAATATGTCAATAGCTTAACCTTTTGTTTAATGATTTAATAGCTATTAGACAGGTAAAGTTTCCTTTCAAAGGTGATTTATTTGATTATTTCTTTTTTTAAAAAGCCCATGTTAGCAATATTACTTAGTGTTTATCACAATTTCCATGGAACCTAAATTCCTATCTTGTCAGCCAACTTCAAATACGGCCTACAAAAACCTTGGTACAAGAAATGATAACAGATGTTCCTGAAAATTGTAACACTATGGAAATTCTAAATAATTTCTCAAAGTTGGGTGGAAAACTGAGGGAGGAAGGAATGAAAGAAGAAGATAAGAAAATTTCAATCTTTGTAATGTTTTGAATAACCAATAAAAAAAAAAGAAAATTTCAGCGATAGAATTGTTAAAAATCAAATTCTTTCAAATTTAAAAGTGGGAACAAAAGGAAAGAATACTGAGTTAAAACCTGCACTATCGTATGAATAAAAGGGAAGAAATGGGAAACAATGGGAATCTTAACCAATATCCACAAATTAGAACTACGTGAAATAACATTTCTACTTACATACCCTGACATGTAGGGCAAGTGTCAGTTAAAAAAAATAAAATAAAATAAACTGCAGAAGGACTCAGTTAATAGTACAAAAAATGATAAAACTGTTTTGCATATGATTACCTCCCATGTTCACTGTCAGGGAGGAAGGGAGCAATCTAATCAGGAAAGGAGGAAAGAAAGGCAGGGAGCAGGCAGAGGAGAAGTGAGGAAGGAAAGAAGGACAGGAGGGAGAAAATATATCTCTAATTAAAATCAGGCAACCAAATGTAGCCTGGCACTATAATGACTGTCGGTCAAGATAGAACCTAAAAAATCCATTCAATTCACGGATTTTTACTAGAATGCTTGGGATGATGCTAGTGCTTTTTTTAAATACCTAGCTTCTTTTAAGCACCTTAGATAAAGTACTACAAAAGACAATTTCGGTGATAGTATACCAAAATAAGTCTTTTTATCACGTGAGTTTCCCTCTTTATGTTCAGAGACAAATGCTAATAATTTTGGTATACAGAACACTATTTTATCCATTTGAGGAACACTGAATTTTATCACTTCAACTTTATTGCTTCAACTTAGGTAAATAGAGAATAAAGAAACAATACTTTGACTCTTTGATTTCTTCTCTGACACATACATCACTCAAAGAATGAACACGTACAAAACATTGGTTTTATTATTTATAAGACCTAGATTACCAGACAGCAAAAGCAATGTATAACTCTTAATATAAGTTTCTTTAGAAAAGTCTCTGTTTGTATGCAGTGTTTGGACTGGCCTCATCTAGAGCCACTCTGATCCTCTGCCATGACTTACACATGTCCCAAGAGCCACCTGTTGCATAGGGTTAAATAGATAAAAGGGTAGAGGAAATGGCAGACCTGATATGATGTAAAATCTAAATATTAAAAGAACTAAAATTGGAATGAATGCAGTTACAACATAATAGCTATTATATAATTCACAGATTTAAACATTCTAACTATAAAATGTTGAAAAAGATATTACAACACATTTTAATTTTACTTCTTCATGCGTACAGTTTCAATATTTTGTGTAATGTTGAGAATTGTTTTAACATTTATGTAATTCATTTTCTATAGAAGCTATAGGAGGTTATCAAATAATTCCCATTAAATAAGCTAGATCTGCTGCATTCCTAATAAACAGTTCACTGCTTGAACCTATGATAATTAAAGGTACATTGGAAATCTTTTACCAAAAACAAAACAAAACAAAACTCACTAGTTTGTATTAATGACTGAATACCTTAACATGATTTATTCATTTTTAGTAATTTATACTTAAAATAGTTTCTTACTAAATTCCACAAACATGAACAGTATTAAAGTAGGTCAAAAAGAACCATTTGAATTAGGTAGACAGCAGCAACACATCTCCTACAGTTGTTTCTGAGTCCTGACTGTGGTTGGAGCTGATGCCAGTGTCCGAGTCCGTGTCATTTGTATACGCATTAAATGCCCTTTGAGTAAAGGGAGGAGCCTCCCCACTGCTGCTGGCAACCTCGGATTCCTTCCCTCTGTTTTCCTTTAACTGGCAGCCATCTTTGTTGCTAATGTGAAGCAAATTGAGTTCCTTGGCTAGGAGTTCATATTCTTTTGCTTTCATCTGAAGCAGTGAGTCACTGTATTTAATCTCTTTCTGGATGCCACTCAAATGAGAGTGGATTTTCAAACCCGCTTTCATGCTTTTCTCCAAATCACCCTTAACATTTTCTAAATTAGGGCTTTCCAGTTCACTAGCAGCTGCCCCTTCTGCATCTTCACCTATTTCGATGCAAACATTTTTTACCTCCTTTTCTATTTCTGCAGAGAGCTTATCAATGAGCACTCTGTAATATTTCAGTCGTTCTTCCAGCTGTACAATTCCATCCCTTTCACTCAGGTCTTCCAGAATCTGGTTTTCCTCACACGGCGAGTCCAGCTTTTGCTCGACTTCACTGAAACTGGGCATGAGATATGCATCCTGGACATAATTTTCCCCATCATTTTCTACCCGATCAAGGTGGAACTTAGCTTCACACTTTTCAATTTCCAGATCCAGCTCTTTCATTCTCTGGACTTGCTGGTGAATAGTATGATCCTGGGAGATAATCAGATGAACTAATGTCTCCATATTTTCTCGGTCATGAGAGACTATGTCCTGCTTAATTTTAGCCAGTTTCCGAAAAGTTTTTCTGACTATTCTTTTTTGTTTGTCTGGTGGCAATGTCTTCATGTAATTTGCTGGGCTGAGCTCCCACAGTTTCTCTGTGTTTTGCACTAATTTTGTTTCAGCTGTCCTCCACAAAGGAACAGGAAGAAAAGCATCAGCTTTAACCAAAACAAATTGCATATTAGGCTGCTCATCTCCCCATGCTTTCCAGAGCTTCAGGATTCTGGTTAGTGGAGGAAGAGCCCTTTCTGAGCCTCTCCACTTCTCTATGATGCAGTAGTCACTGGGCTTCCCCAGCAGAAATCGTTTATCCCCAAATGCCGTCTCATGTTCCTCCAGCAGAGCCTGGATGACATCAGCAGAGGTGGTGCGTTTAGTTAATCCACAGACAATCTTCTCTTCTTGGCAAACCCAAACCACAATTTCCTTCTCTTCTGAATCCATGTCTTTAGTTGGAGATCTGAAAGAAAAACAAAGTACCTTATATTTCTGTCATCACGTGTGTAAACTCACAAAGACAATCTAACATTAATACCCTTTCTAGATTTTTGCACTTAATGAGAGACGCACTTTGAGGTCGTGACTACATAAAAATCAGAAGACTTAATCCCAGAAAAGAAGAACAACAAGAAGAAGGGGGTGTGAGTTGGCAGGGGGGCAGGAAGGAAAAGGAGGAAGGGAGGAGGAGGAAGAACATCACCAACAACTGTGGAAAGTATCTTCATTTTTTTTTTAAATGTCCTAATGGGTCATGGAAAGAGCAAATTATCATGAAAGACAACTGAAGCTATGTTTATTCGTCTTTAGAAGTTAACCACAGTATATCCACAGTCAAATTTGTTAGAGTTAAGGCAGTAATTGGAGAGGAGATGAATAAGAGGAAATAAAATGAGCCCATTTTTGCTGAAGACTAAAAACTGAAGAAGGATCACAAAAACAGGAAAGAAGGAGATGATACTAGATGATATTGGATCATAAAATCAATAACAGTCCAATATTGAAACCAATCATTCCTTTCATTCAGGAAGTGTTTATTATATGCCATTACCTGCCAGACATGTCTGCAGATACTAAATATATAGTAATACACAGAGGACAAGAGCACAGACATGGATATGTAACTAATATAGTATCAGATAGTGGTAAATGCTATGAAGAAAACTGACCAGGATGAAGGGATAGAAAATGTCTTGGAAGAACAAGAGCTCTACTTAGAGAGCTTAGGAGAGACTCCTCTATGGAGGTGACATTTAATTAGGAACATAATGGAATTAATCAGAAACCTAAGGGAAGAATTCCAGGAAGAGACCACAGAAATAAGTGCATCCAGTTTTAATGAGAAGCCCGAAAAGTAGGACCATGACCTTGTGTATACTTTTCATGTATCTGGTTTCTGCTTGTTGAATGAACTATTTAAAAAAAGAAAAATAGAAGGAGGAAGGCTAAGTTGGAAGCTTATTGAAGCAGTCTAGGAGAAAGATAATGGTATCTTGGAGCAGAATTTTAGCAATGCACATAGTAGGAAGGGGTCAGAGTTGGAACATACATATACATATTGTTTTGATAGTACTTTCTCTTATAAAAACTGGGAGAGGATGCATTAGTCTATTTTCTATTATCACAACAGAATACCTGAGGCAACCTACTTTATCAAAAAAAAAAAACCAGAAGAGGTTATTTTGGAGGTGTTTTGGAGGTGCAAGGTCTAGACTCTGTATCTGATTATGGTCTTGTTGACAGACTCGGGAGATGGCACAGAACATCACATGGCAAGAGATGGCAAGCTTGCACATGTATGTGTATTCTCTCTCTCTCTCTCTCTCTCTCTCTCTCTCTCTCTCTTTCTCTCTCTCTCTCTCTCTTTTCTTATAAAGCCACTAAAATAAAATCATGGTAACTTGACCACAATGACTTTATTTAATCCTAATTACTTTCCAATGACTCATCTCTGGCATCATGAATGGAATCAGCTTCCACTTTCTTAATATAATTAGCACATGGCATTGAGATTAACCTACTGCCTGAAGTTTTGGGGGACAAACCATATTCAAGTGACAATGCTGAGGAGAAAAATAGTTTTCTACAGGGAAAAACAGTTTCCTTTAGTAAGAGAAGCAAGGAAGTGCCATGATTTCTAAGCCATTCTTACTGGAGAATTTTCAAGATCGTATTTCCCATTGTGACTATAAATGAAACTGATTATGTCTTTCATAATGGGTTTTGCTAAGAAACAAAAGAGATGAAATAAATTATACTCCAATATGATTTATGCTGACATAAGATGTTTTGAGTAGAAACTGTCTTCTTGTAAAAGTTAAGTCAAACTCATTTATTGCTTTTTTTACATAATACCCTTAAAGCATATGACTCCATGAAGCACACACTGAAGATGATTTTCTTAGTTTCTAGAATTTTTTTACCACTAAGAATTTATATTTTAGTAGCAATAGTGACTGATCCTATGTTATCACATTTATTTTAAATGAGCTAATTATTATACCTACTCCTGAGGTGAAAAAAAAAAAAAGTGACTGCTAAAGGGGAAAGAATAAATCAACAACACCAAGAAATATAAAAGATGAGGTCTAGCTCCTAATGAAGAGCATCCAGGAAAACTTAACCACTTTATCAGTGGTTACTCACAATCCACACGGAGTTGTTAATGTTCTCTTACACAATGTTTTGCATTCAATGACTCGGAATGTGATGATAATCTATTTTGAAATAAGTGTGATATTGGGACAATGTTTGTAATTCTTCATTTAATGATTCTTAACAGTAAAAAAAGGAGGTTAAATTATTTTTTATGTTCTGAAAATAGTACAATAGTGAAGCCAGATTTAAAGTTAGGCAGTCAGTGTAGTTAGGTAAATCGGCTCTAATATCGAGTAAGATCTAAAATGGAGGCCATGCTGACAATGATTCAGAGAAAAGCAGGACAACTCACGGAATGTTAATGAAGTCCCGAAAGGCCCTAGGCCAAAGTCCACCCCAAAGAAATGTTAATGGAACCCAGGAAACAGCCCCCAACAGATTTGGAGATAGCCCATCCCAAGAAGTGATAATGAAGTCCTTCCTGCCCAGATTACTTGTTTGGCCCACCTGTGTCCCACCCCTGGGCCTTCCAACCTACATTCCATCACCAAAACTATAAAAAGGGGAGACAACCGCACTTCCACGGATTCCACCTCTTGGGTCCCCTTCTTCCTCCGGGAGAAGTCTTTTCTGCTGTCCTTTAATAAACTTCTAATTTCTACTCTGACCTTGCCTCTGCGTGCTTCTTTGGTGTTATTCTTCAACACTGGGGAAGCAAGGACTCGTCACCGGTCAACAGCGGTAACAATAGTACAAAAACATTACATTAAAATGTTCTAAACAAAAATAAACATGTTTTCAAAGGAACTGATACCAACTACTCTCTGTATTATGGCTACATTGCATAAATTAGCTCTAAGTAAATCCTCACTTTGACATATTTTAATCATTGTATGCAATATTCAAAATTACTATAAATTGTTTTTTACCATTTAATTAGGCATAAACTTATTTGGATGATTTGAAAAGCAGTACTCAAACTCTGTATTTACTGTATGTTAAATTCAAACTAATTTCATATGAACTTTTAAAAAATAGTAAAATTAAATTAAAAATCAAAATTAAATATCAACCTTAGATAATAATGCTATTAGCTGTTTAAACAAAAGACATCTTTATGCTATTTTTTTAGTGCTTAGGGATAAACTCTTTAAAAAAGTCCTATTAAAATACATCACTGAAATTTTCACTATCAAATAGAAAGCACTTAAAATATTCTAGGCACTGTTCTCAGTTCTTGTATATATTATTTAGTCACCACCATTCTGTATTGTAGGTAATAACATTAATCTCATGTTACCTATTAGGAAACACTGGGGATGTTAGCAACTTGCCTAAGGTCACACAGTAGTACTGGTGAGGATTCAAATTCAATCAAGAAAATAGGTTCCAGGGTCTACAGTCCTAACCAATATACTGTAAAAGCAAATTTATAAATGTGATGGTTTATTTAGGCACATGGATTTAATTGGAAAAAAAACCCTACTTTTTAAAAGAACTTTATCAGATAAATTATGACAGCAATGAAAGTAGAGTATTCCCTTAGAGTATTCAGCTGGTCAGGGAAGGACTTCTCCCAGTGGCCAGTCATGGAAGAAAGTATTCCTGAATATGTTGCCTTCTGTGCCTTTGAAAAACCATAATATTGTTCCTGAACTGATTCAGTAATAAACTTTTTCTGAGTGGTTTTGACATCTTCTCTAGTTGAGGAATTTCTCATATATTCAAAAGTCCTTCCTGTTGTCTTCTCAAGTAGCCCCCATGTCTTGTTCTTTTCTATGGGGGGAGAGGGCCATCAGTTGTGAATCTATAACTACGGATGACACATGACTTAAATTCTTAACCCCCTACACTAGAAATCTGAACCTTCGGCAGCAGTGACCTTTTGAATAGAATAACAATATTTGTATATGTGGCAATTTCCTGATACTTATTCCAATTAGGATGCTTCCTGCTCTGTAAGGACCACATTTCTTGTATATATTGCCTCCCCTAGAGGCCTGCTAGTTTTCAACTCCTGTAGATAAGTAGCACTATGGTCATGATGCACAGCCAAGAAACATGTGATTAATTCCATGTTACATATGAGACAATTGATGCCTTTATTAAAAACCTCACAATCTTATTGGCTCCAGTCCTTTCTTTTTAAGTTTTTAGAAGTCTGTACAGAGTCCTCACATATTTCAGGTCAGTTATTACTAAATATTTTCTAGAATTTTTACAATGATCATTCAAACCAATTCAAGTAATTTTCCAAACTTCTGTTATTTGAGAGAACACATTTAAAAGTGATGACCATTCATTACAGAATTTAGGCAGTAAATCTCCCACAACTAGCATATGCTTCATCATGTCTAGAGTCTATTTTATAGCATGCTTAGGATTTTGAAAACTGTAGTTATTTTATAATATGGCTCTGACTTTCTGTCTATTCACTCAACAAATATTCTCTGAGTACCTCCTCTGTGACTGGTACTGTCATGGGAAATGTGCATGATACAGACACATACGATTTATGGGACAGTATCTCTGGCATATTGTGGGAAACAGGGATATGGTTGGGAAGGTAACATTTCATTTAATTTCAGTTATAGTGCTAAGTTTCTTGTTATATTAGTGATGCTCTAATGCTAGACTGACAGGCTGGAGGCCTTCAGCATCAATTCATAAAGTAAAAAAATCAATAAAAATATAAAAAGGAGAGAAAGTATTTATTCTTCAAAATTAAGCTGATTTAGAAATAATAAATCACCATTGCTTTAAAGATATAATAGTTTTTATTTGATCACAGCCCCCAAGAAAACCTAATCATCTTGGGTGAGTAAAATAATTTAACATTAGAATTGGGTATAAATAAGATAGACGTTCCTTTTCCAGTCTTTGAAAGTGTACTTCTAGTAAAAGTAGTGACGTCTACATGTAACAAAAGGTTAACGATACAAACAAACCAGAAAAAGTAGTTATTCATGTAATATAATGTAATAAACAGTTCTTATCCAATGGATTCAGATCTATTGTTTGAGACACATACCTTCTGATTTTAATGCAACATATACAAACATCATCCCTGTTTCACAGATGAGAGAACTGAGACAAGGAGTGACTAACAACTTGCCTAAAGTGACACAGTTAGGAAGCAGGAGCATTTCTTCCAGTTCTGGATTTGATGCTAGTCTAGTACTAATCCCTGAAAATATATTAGAATAACCTACCATCTTATAACAATTTCACAATTTATGAACAGATTACATGTCAATGGTTATTTTTAATTAATTAAACATATGTTTTTCCCATAGAATTACTATTTCCCCAGCTATAATCAAAGTCCTGGTTTGAACACTTTTATGTAAAATAAAAGTATATCTTCCTTTAACTGTACCATTCTTCTGTTTGAACATCTAGTATAAAGCCAAGTATTCAAAGTCCCATGTATCTGAGTCTGTAATAGTGAGGGAACACAGACAAGGAGATTGAAGATAGACACTCAGGTAAATATGGACAATGGCTCTGGAAGGGGTTCTCTGTTGATACCCTGGGAAAGAGTAGCTAATAGGTGGACATCTTGTGGGGAGGTTATACAAAAATACAATAGCTCTTTCCAAGTATAGGTTAGTTATAAGTTCACTGGTTTTAAAATAAAAGACTACATAGATTAAAGGATTCAAATGTAATACTTCCGTGTTACAGATTAAAAACATTAAAAATTGTATATGTATAAGAATAAAGTGATCCTCATACTCAAATTTAATTCACACCAGTTAAATTTGGAATTTTAGCTTAATTGAATAACTGTTCACTCCTGTGATTTGCAAATAGATATGAAATTTCATATGCCAAAATCCAGTCAGGTCATAGTTTAAAAGTATAATACATGCATTCCTAACATCTTATTATCCATGAAGTTTCTTGGATAAACTATATGGCTAGAAAGATTCGAATCAGTTATCTACATGATCACATAGAACAAGATAATTTACCAGATGTCTACTTTAAGCAGGCAAAAGTAATTAATAAATAACAATATTTATTTAAAATATTGCCTTGCATAATGTTAAGTAGTGTAGCTTACATTTTGGTTTTAATTAGCATACCATAATCAGTAAAATAATGAATTTTACAATGAAATTAATATTTTGAAAATTTGAAAAATATCATAGTTGTGTTTTGAACTGACTGTAACTAGCTTGTTTTTTCAAAAATGGCTAATAACAAAAAATTACACTTGTAGTCATATCTAAACTGATTCCCAGCAACACATAATTATTTCATGCAATTATCTTTTACTATGTTTTGGTAAATGAAAACTGAATTAAAAGTGATTTAAAATGTTATTCAACAGATTTTATTACAGATTCCAAACCCATTATCGTAGAGGTATAATTATGTAGCAAAAATTAATGACATTTCTCATGCATATAATATTCTTATATATGTGTTTTAATACTGTATTTAATGTGATAATATTAAACATGGTTCTCAGAAATATTGTTTTGTAACTTAGCATACTTCTGTTGAATTTTATTTTAAAATTTTCTATAATCATAATTTTTGAAATTATTAATATGTATACTCAAGAAAATAAAGATTCATCATTTTTTAGCATATATTCTTATTTAATTTGTTGACTTCTTTCTCTCCTCAACATTCATGAGATTCATTTGCAAATATTTGCAAAAATAGTGAAAATAACCAAAGTTGAAATGTAAATTTTAAATGTCATATTAACCACCATTAACAGACATTTTGAATTAAGTTAATTTTTCTAATCCCATGTACCAGCAACTGTATTAATGCAATGGCATGTATTTCACTAATATTTCCTTAAAAGACTGCTGCAAATATCAAGTAGAAATAGTAAAAGAGCTTTGTCCATTGTAAAAATATATGGTATAAATATAGATGTTTAACCACAATAACAAAATTACCAATATTATTACTCAGAGAAGGGTGTTTTTGTGTTCTTACTCAGTAGCCTTCTTGAACTCACAACAGTAGTTAACAATACTATTTTACCAATGTTTTCTAACCTATTTCATAATATTTTCTACCTTTTCAACCAATTTTTGTTTTGCATGTACACTATCAACATAACTCTTTATGAGACACTTAAAATCATAAATATTTACTTTTTTTTACTTTCCAAAATATTTTTCTTTATAAATGAACCAAGCATGTTTTCCATCTTTCATTGACTTGTAACTCTCTGATTATGATTATTTGTTCTAATATGCATACATCTTTGAAAAGAGATGTATATACCTGATTACTCTTCTACCATTTCATTGTTCATGTGTTTTCTTTTTGGAATATCTTTCATAAAATTAAGTGGATATATACACTAAATGAAATCTTAATTTCTGTAAGCCCAATTTACGGTGGCTTTTCCATGTTCACGCTGAACTAATAGTGTAAAACTGAATATGAGACTTTTTACATTGGCTTTATTATCATCAGGAGTTAAAAAATATTTTCTCCTTTAATAACTAATTTTAAGACTACAAATCGCTAGATGGAGTTAGCTTACAATTAAAAATGCAATGTTTGTACAATTAATAGTCTTTCAACATATCATCCATCAAGTTATTAATATGCACAAAGCATCAGGAAATAAATTGACAATGTAAATCTTGAAGTTTTTAAGATAAAAAGTATCAAGTTTTGATACTGCAATGCCAAATTGAAAATCCAACAAAATAGGTCTTTATAGAAAAGGAATTCTGAATGAAGCCTAAGAAAATGAATATAAATGGATAAAATTCAGTCTTCTTCAGTTAGTTGTCCAGAGGAAAAAGGCATTGAAGTTACAAAGCAAGAGAATCAATAAAAGAGCAACATTCCTTTCTTGTATAAGGTAGACATTAAACTTTAACTAAAATTTGAGGTATAAATGAAGGATAACTATTTCATAGTGATCCCACTTTCAAAAGACTAAGAATATTAAAAATAATTACTTTCCAAAATATACTTCTCAAAACCTTACTTTTTGTGTTGTTTTTGTCAGGTCCCCTGGTCACAGTAAAGGAAAAGCTGACTAAAACATGCATGAGAAAAAAAAAAAAAAGAATAATGGATTGTATTCTATAGATATGTATAAAAATATTCAGAACCCTGAATATATTTTTCCAAAAAAAACCTACATTAACTATTCTTTCTTTCCTAGGCCAGCCTGGAAAATGAGATAGCAAATGCTACCATGCATAGGGATGATTCTCAGTGAAATACTTTCAGTGTTAGACTCTGTAGAACAAGACTTCATGCTTGAGGACAGGGGATGGAGGTTGGTCAGTTGTAGAGTGCTTGCCTAGCATGCAAAAGGCCCTGAGTTTGATCCTCAGCATGCACATGAGCATGCCCATATGTACACACACACACACACACACTCTCTCTCACACAAACACACACACAGAGACTTCATGCTTGGAAATCAGTGTTAGAACTTTTACATATTCACATATTGTGGTGTCTGTGCCAGGAAACTGTGATTGAGGCCTCCATGATTGGAAGAATTAAGTAGTGTGAAGCTTTGGAAGCATATAAGTCCTGGCCGGCTACACAGACAAGTCTGTTTTTATTACTATTACTATTACTATTACTATTACTATTATTATTACTTATTCTTTGAACTGAAGATTCTCCGTCATCCTCTACAAAGAGAGACTTAGCTCTCAAGGAGATATTTGGTAATGTGTAGGCATTTTCAGTTCTCAAGTCAGGCCTACAGGTATTGCTGGCATCTAATGGATAAAGGTCATTAATGTAGACAACCCACTCCATAGCTTTTAAACCTGAGGTGAGGAAGAATTTCTGAAACTGTCATAAATTTATTCTCCTCTGTGTTGTTTTTGTCAGATCCCCTGGTCACGGTAAAGAAAAAGCTGACTAAAACATGCATGAGAGAAAAATTAACAAGTAAAAGGGAAAAATTACTGATCTTAAATAGTTTAACATGAATGTTGATGAAAGCAGACATTTAATAAAATATAGAAACTTTTTTTGTTGTTATTTTTCATTAAATAGCCAATTTTTATGGTTGTTACTATTAATCCAGCCCAATTGGACTCAAGAGATGGTTCTAAGGAACATTGTTATTTACATTTCATTACTGTAAAAATATGTACATCCAGAACAGGGCAATTTTTGTTCTAGAAAAACTCAGTTGACAGCATAGTAAATCTTTATTTCTCATTAAGAAATAAAAACAGACCCAGAATAGAAGACAGAGACAAACCTACACCAATAGAGTCATCTTATTCTTGACAAAGTTGCCAAAAACATATATTAAAAAAAGACTGACTTTTAAACAATTGATACTAGGGAAACTGGTTATCCATATTTAGAAGAATGAAAGGAAGCCCTTATCTCTCTGCATGAAATCCAATTCAAAATGGATCAAAGACCTAGGAATCAAACCAGAAACAATGCAACCTCTACAAGAAAATGTAGGGTGAACACTCCAACATAGGCACATACAATGAGTTTCTCAACAGGACACCTAAAGCTCTGAAAACAATGCCAAGAGTTAATAAATGGGATGGCATCAAATTAAAAAGGCTTCTGCACAGCACAGGAAACAAATGTGTGAAGAGAGAACTCACAGAATGGGAAAAAAACCTTTGTCAGCTACTCTTTTGACATAGAATTAATTTCCAGAATATACAAAGAAAACAAAAAACAACAACAAGAATTATTGAAGGGGCAAAGGAACTAAACAGACTCTTCTTGAAATGAAAAAATACAAATGGCCAGGAAATATATGAAAATTGTTCAACATCATTAGCAATTAGGGAAATGCAACTCAAAACTATACTGAGTTTTCACCTCATTCCAGTCAGAATGGCAATCATCAAGAACAGAAATAACAATAAATACTGAAAAGAATATGGGGGAAAGAAGAAACATTTTCACACTGTTGGTGGCATTATAAATTAGCACGACCACTGTGGAAATCAGTAAGAGGTTCCTTAAGAAACTAAGAATAAAACCACCATATGGCCCAACTATACCACTCTTTGGTATTTATCCTAAAGGGACAGAAGGATAGAAGGGACAAGAATTAAAATAATTAAAGAATTTTTTTATTGGTTCTTTTTAGTTATACATAGCATTAGGATTCATTTTGACCAAATTATAAAAGCACAAAATATAATTTGTTCTAATTCAGTCCTCAGAACTTCCCCTTTTCCTCCTCTCCTTCCTGTTTCCTTTTCTCTACTAAAGAACTAAATTTAATTAAAGAATTAAAATCATTATACCATAGTAATACATGCATACCTATGTTTATAGCATCAGAATTCATAATAGTCGAACTATGGAACCAGCCTATGTATCCATCAGTGGATGAATGAATAAAGAAAATTTGTTTTACATACACAATGGAGTTTGATTTAGCCATGAAAAAAACTGAAATTATGTAATTTGCAGGAAAAATGGAAGGAACTTGAGAACATTATGTTGAGCAAAATAAGCCAAAGTCAGAAGGTCAAGGTTCATGTGTTTTATCCCATATGTGGAAACTAAAAAGAAAAAAGGAAAAGCAATGTGGGTAGGAGGAATTCCACGAAAATTAAAGGAAGATCAGTAGAGTAGAAGAAAAGGACTATGGGTGACAGGAGGGAAAGGAAAGGGTAAATTCTGGGGAATGATATTGGCCAAATTATACTGTGATGTTTTGTGCATATATGAATGTATGTACAAACAAATCCCACCATTATATACAAATATAATGCACCAACAAAAATATGAGAAAGATTAAAATTAAAAAAGGTTAAAAAATAGATTGGGAGAAAAGACATGTGGATGATATTGTGTGATGGGAATGGACAAAGACATTAGTGAAATGCCAGTGTGGTGGTGTGAGTTGGGCATTAAGCAGAATGGATTATCATTGCATCTTTCTCTTACTATTTCCTTGTTATCCATTCTGCTCTGGATAGAAGGGACAAGAAAAGACTGGAGTTAAGAAGGCGGATTTCTAGGCACTCAGTGTTTAGGGAAAGACAATACCTACCGTCCTTAGAGAACAGAAGAGAAATCCCCAGCGACAACTGTGAGTAATAATAGAGAAATTAAAAATCTTCTCTCATTTTGTCATTGCTGGGTGAGTTGTACATATAAACAATAGGACCAGGAAAATCAAAGACAGCTTTGTGATACACTTAGCAGTAAAACTACACAGAATATCATATTACCCTGCTTTGGTTGTTCAGAAGACAATCTGGAATCTAATACCATCTTAAAACCATTATGATTCACATGAATTGGGAAACAATTTTGTACACCTTCTCCCTCTTCCCCCCCAAATCTGGTGATTTGTGTCTTCTGATTGATAAATGCAGAAGGTTACTAATAATCTACATTTTATCAGCCTCTGATTAAGGTAATTTAGTGTCACAGAATGATTTTATCCTTGCATTAGAAAGTAAATAAGTGCTTTTCACAGCAAATTCTCATCTCATAAGGAAATGAGAATTGCATTTCCAGTATTTTCTTAACTTATAATAAATTTCTTTAAAATTTTGGACTCAAGGATAAAGAGTGTGTTGTATATATATACACAATGGAGTTTTATTCAGCCAGAGACAAAAATGAAATTATGTCATTGGCATGAAAATAGGTGGAACTTGAAAGTATTATATAAGCAAAATAAGCCAGACTCAAGATAGTCAAGGGTCAGTTTTTCTTTCATGTGAAAGCTAAAGTGAAAAAAAAAAAAAAAAAAGGAACAAAATGGGAGAGTGTCATGCAAACAACAGGGAGACCAGAAACTTGAAGGATGGAGACCAGGGGAGAAAGGAGGCAAGAAAAAGGAGAGGGGCTGGAGTTGTGGCTCAGTGGTAGAGCACTTGCTGAGCATGTGTGAGGCACTGGGTTCGATTCTCAGCACCACATATAAATAAGTTAATTAAATAAAGGTCCATCAACAACTAAAACAAATATTTAAAACATTTAAAAAATAAAAAGAATAGGTACTAAGGCACCAAATTATGTTATATGCATATATAAATATGTTACAATGAATCCCACTATTATGTAAAATATTAATGCACCAATTAAAAGTAAATTTAAAATTTTTGTCTCAATCTCATGTACTCCTTAGTAGATATAAGCTTATTTTACCATATCACTATGCAATTTGAAGTCTTAGCAAGGACTTAAAACAGAATTAGTACAACCTGAAGTCATTTATCAGTATCCATAGAGCTTGATTTCAAGACCCCTCCTTACAAGGAACCAAAATCTAAGGATGCCCAGGTTACCTATACACATCTTCCCATATAATTTGAATCATTTCTAGACCACTGGTATTATATTATAAAAGGCAACCATGTAAATGTCTGTTATGGTGTCTTGTTTGGAGAATAATGACATAAGAAAAAGAAAGAGGTGTACATGTCAGTACAAATGCAAATCTTTTTCTGATATTTTCAATTTTTAGTTTATAGGGAAATAGGGAAACCTCACATGGAGAATTGAATGCATATTATTCATCTATATGTTCTAATATTCTGATAAATGCAATGCAAAATAATTTTAATGACAAAAATAAAAATTAAGGAATAATCTGATATAGCAAGAAAAATATTTTAAAGACTCAGAGCAGTCATATTTTTAAAGGAGAATATAAATGACTATGACAATTATGAAAACCTTTCCAAGACAGTCCCTTCTTCAGAACATTTCTCCAAAACAAATCACAGAGTATCATGATGAATGAAGACAAGCTGACTGACCCCTTTAACACTTCACTGTACATAGAGATAATTTTTGAAACATGTCAGCAAATAATGCTTAGAATTTACTCCACAATGCCAGATTCAAAATGATAATATGAAGGAGAGCCATACAATAATAGACAAGGTCTGACTTCAGTGTATTTATTTCAGGCTCAAATGTGGTGATAATTTGTAGAAATTCACATTGCTTTAAGTAAATAATCTAATAAATTAAAGAGAATAGATGAGTTTGAGAAAAGAACAAGTTCACTAAATTATTTTTAAGCTCTATGCCCAAGGTTGTACAGTGGTATTGTAATTTACAAACCTATCTGTATTTTAATTATGAAGTTTCAAGTGTTTAGGATGCCATAAATAATCAGTTATTATGCTGAAGAGTTAAATGAAATGACACAGTTATTTCAAACCGAAATACCAGATTTCTAAATTTGATAGTACATTTTTCTAAGAATCATAGTCTACCATAATGCAATTATAATTAATCTAATAAACTAATTATAATTTCATTATTATTATATAAGATATCAGTATATAGTTGTGTAGAACATGATCAGTTGGCTTCCCAATAAAAGGAAAGGATGATTCAAAAATAAACAAATTTAAAAATGAAATTGGTAAAGATAGATACTTAAATCTTTCATTTTTTTAAAGAAAGTTTGTACATAAGTCAAAGTAATCAATATAAGTTAGTTTACCTCCAAATAAACTGTCCATTTTTAATTATAGCATATGAATGAATTATTATAATTTGCTTCAACATTCAATTTTAATGGAACTTTAGTTTTACAAAATGTGCTTGAATACTCAGAAAAAAAAAAGGGGGAAGTTAAAAAACAAGATATTGATATCCAGAGCATTTTTCTATAGCTGGGAAGGGAAAATAAGATGTTTAGAGAAAGAGATTTTAAAGGCTCAAGACTATATTAAACACTGTAAGTAATGAGATACACTCTGAACAAATGTGTTATAAAAGTTATGAAAAGATAAATAATAAATTGTATTAAATAAAGAATCAAAAGACATAGAAGTTGACTCAAATGGAACCATCATTTGACCCAGCTATCCCACTCCTAGGTTTATACCCAAAAGACTTAGAAACAGCATACTACAAGGACAGAGCCATATCAATGTTTATAGCAATACAATTCATAAGAGCTAAATAGTGGAACCAACCTAGATGCCCTTCAGTAGATGAATGGATAGGGAAAATTTGGTATATGTACACAATGGAACATAACTCAGCATTAAAAGAGAATAAAATCATGGCATTTGCAGGTAAATGGACGGAATTGGGGAATATAATGCAAAGTGAAGTAAGCCAATCCCAAAGAATCAAAGGCCGAATGCATTCAGCCATCATGCATAACAAATTAGAATAAATAAATAATTTAATAAAGAAAAAATAAGACATTGTCTCAAGGCCCTCAGTTCCAACAGCTCTTTGTAGAAAGTCAGATTGAGTTAGAGGTTCAAAGGATTTGACATGGAAGAAAGATGCTGGATTTGAATCATGTTTGTGAGGTGGACCTATTGAACTTATGGGTTAACGTGATTATTGTAGGCTTGGTAGTTGAGCAACAGGGCTTAATAGTAACATGATGAGAGAAAAGAGCAGTGGAGGACCGATGAAAGGATATACGGAACAATAATAGCTCAAATTTTTTACATGCCCATTACATTGTCTACCATTGTTGTATGTGTTTTCTACACAAAAACTCAATCTTCATCACAATCCTATCTAATAGGTCCTATTGTCAGTCCTTTATACAGATTAGGAAAAAGTGGCACAAGAGTTTGGATAAATGAGTTAAACTGAACCAGACCATTGACGAATCTCTGTTAAGTCTATTATATATATTTCCTCTGCAAACAAAATAAATCCAAGTCAAGCATGTGAACTTTTTTGGGAAAAAAAAAAAAAGACTGTGGCATCATAAGAAAAACTTAAAGCAATACATATCATCTACTTTGATATATTATAAATTCATGCAGATCAACTGTCAATGTAGTATTGAAAGATTGACTTTCTTAGCAATAAGGAGACTCCCTTCATTCATGGGATTCTGGTTTATTGAGTTTTTTTGTACTTCTTTAAGAAGTACCTATAAAATTACTTAGCAGTTTAATTTACTGTGAGACTAAAAAGATATGTAATGTACTTCAGATGGACTTTAACTACAGAGTTGGCATACTATATTGACCTTTAATCATATCCAGCCCACAGTCTGTAAAGCTGAGCATTAAAAAAAATCTTACTCATTCTTAATGATACTTCATGTTTATCATAAAATTAATAAAACATGATTTTGGACAAGAAAATTCAAAGTAACTTATTTATCATAGCACCTAGAGAAATACTTATTTCCTTAATACCTTTGTTCATATACATGATGTTTTTATATCACAATATTAGTAATACCAACATTTAGTAGGTATTCTCTATGTCCTTTTTCTATTATAATTGATTTTCATGTTCTTTGTTCATTTAATCCTCATCACCCAAAATAAAGGATTACTATAATTATGTTATTTTATAGATGAGTAAGTACAGGTCATTTCACACTAATTTTATTTAAAATTAAAGTATTAACTCTTTCCCCATGATATAAATGATTATTTAACATATCATATTCAATATTAACTCTTTCCCCATTATATAAATGATTATTTACCATATCATTTCTGCTATATAGACTGATTGTCATTTATTTTAAAATTATTTGAGGAAGATACTTATATTTGTAGGCTTCAGCTTTCTCATCTAAATAACACACAATTCACAGGACTATAATAAATATCAAATGAGATAATATACATGAAGGTCTTGTGTCAGTGATTCATACACAATTAGCACTCAGTAATTGCTAGTTCCTTTTCTGCTCCTGAAAGATGACAACAAAGAAGGGGGAAGTTCGTAGGTGGAGGAGAGAATGAGGAGAAAGAGGAGAAGGTGAATACGAAAAAGAGAAGAAGAAGGGAGAAAGGAGAAGGAGGAAGGAGGGAGGCGGAGATAGAGAAGGGGAAGGAGACGGAGAAGATCTTGTGGTTAAATAATATTTGTGAATACATCAGTACATTGCTTGTAAATATGGGCACATTGTCTAGACATCTGAACATATAAAGCTAGTTTTGGAAACTAAATATTGGAAGACATAACTTGTTCAATCTGTTTTCCAGTTTTATTTAGACTAGTCGACTGCTATAAGTTTGTGATAAATCAGTATTTTTTCATTCAGATAAACTTAGAAAACATCTGGCTAAAAAAGGGTTAGCACACTATGGGCCTATGGGCCTATAGGCTGGCTTTGTATGGTCTAAGATCTAAGAATGTTGTTTTTGTTTTACATTTTTAAATGTTTTAAGATCAGTAGAAGAATATTTTATGACTTTTTAAGATCATATGATTAAATGTTAGTGTTCATCATAAAGTTTATTGAAACAAAGTCATGATCATTCATTTATGTACTGTCTGGTTATTTTTACTCTTCAAAGAAAACGTTGAGGAGTTAACAATGAGATTTCATGGCCCACAAATCCTAAAATATTTATCATCCAACTCTTCAGAAAAATGTTTGCCTATTTGTGAGTAAGCACAGTGAAATCCTTTACTTATTCTGAGAGCATTTAATATGCCAACGTTATCCTATCAAACTCCAAAATGATGAACAAGGACTCTAGTGTAGAATATTTCCTAGACTTATTTGACCTTCCTGGCACATATCAGAAAGTTCGTGGTCTGCATATAATGTTTTCAACACATGAATTCAGTTATGTTTTTTACTATGCAAAATGAAATATGCCATGATTTTCTTCTTAAGCCACTCTAATAAGAAAATAGTATTTCTCTTATATAAACAAAGTATGACTATATAGAGGTCTCTAAAAATATGCTGATGAATTCTTCTATCAAAACCATTACAATCTTTAAAAAGACACACATTGATTGACAGTTCAGAAGAGTGTTCTGAGTCTTTTTTAAGCTTGGTACCATCTATTTTTATTAGGTCAAAGGCATCAATGTTCCTTACTTGTTCCCAACCTTTAAAAGGGGCACTGATCACTTAATTCTATTTTAAGTTTGTTTCACAGTTTTCTGTACTTAAAAAAAAAAAAAAAAAAAAAAATGATCATCATGATCACCTCAGTGCTGGGAGCCAAGCTTCCCGGGCGGACGTGTTATTGGCGGTTCTTTCAAATAAAGTTTGTTCCTGTTTGAGTGGCTCGTGATCTTGTGCCCAGCCAGACAGCGGCACCTCAGGAAAATTGAAGTCATTATAAGTAAAGCAAATATGCTATCCATGAGTTAGATGTAGAAATGTTAGCCTGGCACAGTGGCACACACCTGTAATCCCAGCTGCTCAGGAGGCTGAGGCAGGAGGATAGCAAGTTCAAAGCCAGCCTCAGCAACTTAGCAAGGCCCCAAGCAACTTAGCAAAACCCCTCTCTCAAATCATAGAAAGAGCTGGAGATGTGACTAAGTGGGTTAAGCATCCCTGGGTTAAATCCCCAGAAAAACAACAAAAAAAGGTAGCAATGTTAAGTAACAATTTTGATTGGCCATTTTTTAAAAAAATTAGTTGTAAACATACACAATACCTTTATTTTTCTTATTTTTATGTGGTGCTGAGGATCCAACCCAATGCCTCACATGTGTGAGGCATGCGCTTTGGCACTGAGCTAAAACCCCAGCCCTTGATTCCTTTTTTTTTTTTTAAATGCACACACACAGAATAAAATTTAATTAAAATCAGAGTTAATAAAGCAGGCGAATAACATGGAAGTTCTGACACACAAACTAAGTCCATTTGATTTGACTCACTGTGCAGCAAATGCTCTCAACAGCAACATTTCTTGAATCACAGCAGTGCCAGTCTTAAGAAGAGGTAAATACAGAACCTTCACCCATTAATAATACAGATCTTTCTCTAGGTCACTAAGAAAATTCGAATCATCATTTTGATAGGTGAAGCATGAAAAGTAGTGCTAACAAATAGTTTTCTTCAAATACATACCCTTAATATTTTTCTTAAAGTATTTCCAAAATTGTTGCCCTTCAGAAAATCAATTTTTCTATGGAAAAAAAATGGAACAGTAAAAAAAAAAATTGATAAATAAGATGGTAAAAAATTATCCTGAAAATTAAAATTTGATGTGTGTGTGCATGTGTGTGTGTGTTTGCCAGTTTCATGCTCTAGTAATGCCAGTCTAATTTTTTAGGAAGTAAAAGCATAAACCAGTCAAGCAGGATAAGAACAGCCCCAGACATTCCACAACCACAGAGTAGCTAAAGCACATAACTCCCATAAGCAGAGGAAGGGAAGGGAATGTGTAAAGAATGTGCATTAGAGACTCCTGGAGGTTAAGTAAACAAACTCTGGTTCAAATTCCGGAAATTGATTATAATCAAAATGTAAATATTTAACATGTAGTATTTACCAAATTGAATGCTGAGAAACTAATCTCATTGGAAATTCTACTGTTTACTTCTAAGTATTACCTGTGCCTATACCTGGCAAGTATGTAAAGTTTCCTTATTCATTTATGTTTTGTAGAGAGATATTTCATAAAACAAAGCATATCTATTAAAATAAAAAATTATCATTAAATATTTCATTTAATGATAGCTGTAGTTATTTCAACTATTAGCATTAGTTTTCCTTTGGACAGCCAAAACCATAATTGGTTTGCTTTCATAGTTGAAGATATTTCCTAATGACAGTGATTTTAAGCTTGTATCTGCCTGCAGCCACCTGCTCTTCACTTTTTAAATGAGCTCTGAGAATTACAGGCATCTTTGAATAACACCTGAAATAAACAGGAATTTGAATTATCCAGGAGGAGAGCTGAGGGTGAGCTCCTTTATCCCCCCTTTTCATTTTGTGAACATATCCTGTAAGGAAATGCAATACTTCTGGTTGGAAACTTCATCTAAAATAATTGGCTTTTCACATTAATCACAAATAAGTATCCTAAAGAGTACTGTAAATTAATAATTGAGAGAATCAGAGTATGTCAGGACTTGTCATATCACTTTGTTAAGAAAAAGAGATACTTGAAAACATTGTCCATAAGGAACACCGGGCACCTATATCAAAAGTATTGCATGTCCACTTTTCTTCCCTAGGTTTTAAACTCTTCAATATGATCTGAATCTTTCTGTCTCCGCTTCCTCTAGGACTTTGCTTCATAATTTATCCTTCCTTAAATTCCTTTTTATTTCCTACCTTTTTCTCTGAACCTTCAGCTTAACCACATGTTCCCCTAAATATCTTTCCTTCACAAATTTAAATAGCAATCCATAGTCCTTGTCTCTTGTTGAACACTTTCTAGGGGCTCTTCAATCCATCACAAAGTGACCACTACCCAGCTTAACTCAAGGAGATACCTCACTTACAGTTATCAGGAACCTTCTAACTGCCAAACTCAGCAGTCATTTTCAGAACTGATCTGACCTGATTTCTTTGTTACATGATGTGTTGTGACCCCTTCTTCCCATTCTTGTGGCCCTCTGATCCTTGACTGAGAAAAGTTCACTCTTCTGCAATTCTTCCTTTACTTTACCATCTTCCTCTCCAGTTCCAAGATGGAACTTTCTTCATCCACATATTCAACAGGTGTAAGTGTCATTCAAGACAAAATTCACATGGCCATCAATTCTTTGTAGTTCCTCCCATCAAAAAAAAAAAAAAAAAAAGAGTCTATTTTTTTCACCACTTTATTAGAATTTGAGATTTTGATGACCAAAAGAATGTGGCAAAAGCCATGTTGTACAAATTCTGAAGCCCAAATTTCAAAAAAGTATAGCTTCTGCTTTCTCCCTTTGGGATCCTGTCCTGGGACTGCTGCTTGATGAAAAAGCCTGCCATGAATGATGAGAGAGAGAGAGAGAGAGAGAGAGAGAGAGAGAGAGAGAGAGAGACAGAGAGAGACAGAGAGAGAGAGAGAGAAAGGAGATCTCAACTCCTCAGTTTTTCTATCCCCAACCAGCTGCTCCTGAGAGAGCCCAGGAAACCAGCAGAAAAACCACCCCTGCCAACCCACAGAGTCATGGAAAATATTGTTAATGCTTTAGGCAACTAAGTTTGGAGGTGTTTTTCCATGCTGAAAGTAGTAATGGATGCAGCTGCCATCCCCAAGGTTTTGGGCTAACTCATTTCTTCTCTTATCATACACATTCTTCTTGTTCAGTGTGATGCCCACACCAATATCAACCAACTGGTAGATAGTTAGCAAGTCTAATTATTTTGGCCTTGAATTCCAGACCCATATTTCCAATTTCCTTTTGCATATCTATGTAGTTGTATTTGCATAACCAGGGGGACTTAAAATTTGACACATCAAAACTAATTCATCACCTTCTGTCACATTCCAAACTATTTTATCTCTTGATTTTCTCTTACTGAATACAATCATGACACCCTGCCTGTCTCTCTCATCTGCCTTTAACAAGCAGGCCCTATATCTGTTTTATCCTAGTTATTAAATGTCCAAAATATCTGCCCTCATCACCTTCTTCACTATTGCAATTCAGACAATGGTTTTACTATATATTGCTGTAGTAAGCTATTACATATCACATTATTATGAAATGTTGTCCACATCATATTTGTACCCTACAAAATTACTAGGCTGCTGTTCTTTTAAACTACAAATCTAGTTTTGTAATTTACTTGATTAAAATATGTAAATGAGGCTCAAGGCTTTCATTTTAAATCTTTCTCCTTTTCTTTCTTCCTTATTTTCACTTTCTTCTTCCCATTCCTAGGCTTTCTTCCATAAACTGACCCCTCCAACTTATAGCCAAGAATTCTTTACTATATACATGGAATGAGTCATTCCTACTGCCATGCCAATCTCTGACACATCTAGCATTTTGACACATATATCACCCTGTTGATGGCTAGATTGGATCAGCAGTGCTTATATTTTGACTATGGGCCTTTTGACAACCTGTTTCCTTGTCCTGAAATACTCTTTTTTCCTTCTTCTTATCCATCTGATTAACTCTTACTATGCTTCAAATGTTGCTTCCCCTAGGAAAATTCCCTGATTCCCTTTGAATAACCCCAATGCCCTGACCCCAGATGCAAATGGGAGCCCACTCTTAATGCTTCTGCAGAATCTAGTGCACCCTTTGCAACAGCAGAATTCTTTCTTTTTACTAGTTTTTCAGTCAGGTCCTGGACTGAATCTTTCATTTTGAAACCTAAAGGTTCAACATAATAGGTGTTAAGTCAGTCTGTCTTTCTTTCTTTCTTTTGTAATTTGGAAGAGGGTGACAGGAGGAAGGGAGTTTTAGAGAGGTAAATAAAAATAATTTTCTCAATATAGAAATCTAGATAATTAAAGTTAAATCTACTCTGATTAGTCAAGATCAAGTGGATCTGAAAAATAATACCTAGTTATAATTGGTCCTCCTACTATTTTTGTAAATAAAGTTTTATCGAAACACAGCCATGCTCATTTCATTATGTATTGTCTATGGTTCTTTTCATAGGCAATGACAGAGTGAGTAGTGGAGTTGGTGACATTATTGCTAGCAAAACCTAAAATATTTATTATGTGATTTTAACCCCTCAAATTTTGAGAATTCTTGATTTTGATCATTTATCTGCACCAAAACAATCAATTTTATTTTTTAAATGATAAAACATTTTCTTGAACTTCAGTATTTATGAAAGTATTCTATATAGGGTTCCCTAGGAGATAAAAAGGTAAAAATAACACAATCTTTACACAAAAAGAAACATCGTCTAATGGAAGTTATGGTACTATGCAAAAGCAATTTCAACCAAAGGTAATAATTAAAGAATCATTAAAGGGAAGGCTGTTTCATGCTGATTGAGTGGGATTAAGACAGGATTAGTCAGCCTGAAGGCCCTGACTGGAAACCAGTGTGTTTTGCCCTTGAAGCCCCACTGCAGGTGTGGCGTGCTCCATATTAATCAGCCCCATATGGACATGAATAGGGACAGGAGTAGGCTGGGTGAATGGCAGTTTCACAGGCACATCTCAGGTGCAGTATGTACAAACACCAGGTGTTTGGAGGTGGAATACTTGGAAACATTCAAGTGACATCTTGAATTTTTCACTCTTTACCTCAATGTTTTTCCCTTCTAAAATTTATCCTTGCCATTTTTTTTTCTGCTCTTCGTGATGACACACTTATTATCTTCAGTTACTCAGGGCCAAAATTGTAGTTAAATGATAGATAAATGTAGATAAATGATCAATGGATCCATTTATTCATCCTGATTCTATCCCTGTTCATTAAGTTTTGAAATTCTTATAAATTTTGCCTCCATGGTAACTCTTGTATCTAAATGTTTTCACTTTTTATATGACACCTCTTTAATCCCCTAACTGGCCTACTCATATTCTTTCTCTACTGTATAAATTTTTTTTTGTTTATTTCATCTAGATAATTGTTTAAAAGGCTACATAATGATCATGTTATTTTCTTTTTCACAGCTCTTTAGTTCTTTTAGTGCAAAATAAAATAAGCAAAATAATCTTTGGCTTTCCACAAACTACACTGATAAAGTGTCAACCACTTTGTCTTTTTTTTTCCCCCTATTTTTTTCTTTGTCTGCAGTGTTCCTTTTTCCATCTTTTTGTATGCAAATCTTGCATCTCATTCAGGTCTAAATCTACTGCTCTTTTTTGAAGCCTCAGAGAGGTACAACTCCATCTTTGTTGACTAACATCCCAGTGCACCTGTATCTCTGGTCCTGAACTTCAATCAGCAATATTGTACTAAACACTTCCACTTAGATACTTAACAGGCATCTGAGAACAAGGCTGGAGTAGAATCATTAATTTCTCACACTTCCCCAAAAATCTGCTCTTATACTAATGTTCCCCTATCTAGAGTTGGCAAAATTCACAATTGCTCAAGTCAAAAACTTCAGATCATCCTTCATTTTTAATTTTTTCTCATTCATTAAAATTCCTGTTAAGTTCTCCTTCCAAAGTGGAATCCACCAATTTTGCCACTTTCTTTTCTGTTCTACGGTCATTCCACAAGGAGTCATTCTTTGCTTACAAAAAACTGTTACAATAACTATCACAGTAACTTCTAGATTGGATGTCTTGCTTCCTCTCTTGGTCTTATTGTAGTACTCTCCATATAGGAGCCAGGCTGAATTTTTTAAAAAAACAAAAGATCATATACTCTGCCAGCTAAAAACCCTTTGGTGGATTTCTCCTGAATTTAAAGTATAATCAATATTCCTTGTGTTTCACAAATACCTAAGTAACCTATGCACTCATCTAGGTCCTCAACTATCCCCCTGTTCTTAGACCCCCTACTTACTGCTCTTCTTTCCTTCCACAACTCCAAGTCCTATTCCATAGCCATGACTTTGCGCTTTCTGTTCCATCTGTCTAAAACAGTCTCATTCCAGAGCCTTAAAGCTGATTCCTTCTATTCATTTAAGTCTTAATTGAAAAGCCTCCTCTTCTCAGACCAGTTAGTACTCTTCATTATAGCACTCTGGTTTTTCCTTTCTGGTAGCCATAATTACTATCTGAAAATTTTCATTAGTTTATTGTTTTTGTATTGTCTATCAACCACTGCTCTATATATTCCATGTTGGATTTATCACCAATGTTTTGTTATGCACCCCAAAATGTAGTGTTCACTTTTTTTTTTAGATTTTTTTTAGATTATCAGTCATAATCTTGAGTCATAACAAGGGAAATACATACAAATATATATAGTCATATGCACATACTTTTAAGTATACTTGTAGATAACAAATATGATAAAACAGGACAGCTCATGACTGTTTTCTTTTATATGCTAAAACATATTTTAAAACAACACAATAGTACACACAAGCTAGGTAAAGCATTATATTGCATGAGTCAGCATTTAACTTAATCCTCTAAATTATAATTACAGCAAGTTTTCCTAATTAAAGGTAAAACTACTATGATCAAACTTTTTTAAAAAGTTAATTTTTCTAAGTTTTGTGACCATTTCTAATATTTATAGGAAAATAATTGACTTTCTCTATGAGAATAGAGCACGCAGTAAAGAAATGAAGACAAATACTTTCCAGGCTTCCACTAGAATGTGCCAAGTTTCCTGCACCGTTAGTAAAGATGGAATCTCAAAGGTCCTCTATCTCTTCTGTTGTGCTTTTTCCAGTTGTGCACTCTTTTCTTCATAAGTGAATGTAGCTACTATGCCTCTACCCATGAAATTTATCCATGGTATTTCAATAACATCTCTCCTAGCTTCCAAGCAACTGTGAGGTATTATTTGCATAGCTAAAAATAAGGATCTTCAAGCTCCACTTCTGGGAGATTGCTCTTTCAAAACTAATGCTCTCCTAAGGTATGTCACATTTCCTCAGTTAACCATAACTGCAGGGAATTCCAGTGCAATTGAAAAAGAGATCAGAGTAAATAAATAGCACTTAAGTAACTAAGGATACCTGAGGTGGCTATAATATGTCCCATTCTTTGGGTGAGAACAACATCAACATGGGGAATATCAATAAGCTTCAAACACTAAACTTCTATCAAGCATGCACTATCATTGGTGGGCATAAAAATTTGCTGAAATCGGTCCACTATCTACATTAACGAAATTAAAATTCAAAAGACTCATAGAGTATTCAAATATCTTAATTCCTTAGTCTGATAAACTGATGATTTAATATTTGAGAATAGAAGAGCAGTCCACTATAGTTGACTTCAAGCCCAACACCATTATATAAAGACATCCTTAATTTTTTCCTAAATACTTCTATTGTAACCTCAATTGTACAATATTGTTTTCTACCCAACCATGATTATGGATCCTTGCCAAACTGACCATATTGCTACCTGAATCCTAGGTTTTCTCTTTTGATAATCCCGTCTGAGTCAGTCTTAGCTCTCTGTGATTCAGCCCCCTCCTACATATTTTTGTGTATCTTATTGTGTTCCCTTCTCTTGTCTAAGCCTGTCACCTGTGGGTGTCTAATAAATGCTACTTAATTATGACAATTCACCCTTTATTTTTCTTTGCCTCCATTTACTCCTCTCTCCTAGACTTTAAGTTTGGAGTTAATCACTAACACTTAACACCTACTCTACAGAGGGGTAGCCTTTCAAATTCCAAGAGATTATATTCTTATTTTCTTAATTGTACTGTAAAGATTATGATTTTATCGACCTTGTCAAAGACCATTTCCCACAGAAGAGTGACTTTAAAAAAAAAGTTTATGCATGAGCTATTTAACTATAATGCTATTTTCTTCAATTAGGAGTTTAATCTCTTAGGAATGGAGTTATGTCTTTGCATGTCTGGTACAGTACCCATGACACAGTTTACCAATCCTAAAGAAATAAAATAACATTTTTATTTCCCATAAAACTCATACAATTATGTGGCTAAACTTAGATCATGGTTTAGCAAATACTAAACAGTGAACAGTTCTCACATATTATCATTGATAAACTAATTACATCTTTTTAAAAATGGAAATAAGTATATTTTACTTTCACCATAATGCTAACTTTCTTGATAGAAGTTATGTGTCATTACACCATGTGTTTGATAAAGTAAAATTACAAAAAAAATCTGTTTTTCTGTTTGTAATTCCAGTTTTTCTTTAGTTATCTTCAGAAAGAAAAATAATGGTACAAATAAAATTTAAGTCAACTCTGCAAAAGACATTTTAAAATCATAGAATCTTAGATATGAAGAGACTCTACCAAATACTTAAGTTCTCATTTTATAAATAAATATAAAACTAAATTATTTTAATAATTATCTTCTTGTTTATCAAAACTCAATTAACGTTTGGATCTATGATGTGCAATGTATTGTGTTATGTGTTGCAAAATTGGCTCAAAAGGGGTATGAAAATAAAACCAAAGAGCTATTAGAATTCAAGTATTTCATTAAAATCCAAAGAGAAATTTGTAGAGTACTTGTCAACTCACTTATAATTATGTTAAAAAATGTATACTTTATCTCTTTATTACCTAAAGTTTAAAGGTATCAGTGGTAATACCGAAAGTCTAGTGAGTGAACATTAGTATTTCAAAGCCCCAAGTATCACAGTATAAGTAAGTACTAAAACCTGAGATATATTTTATAGCATTTTGCATCAAACAGACTGAATAAATAAATGAATATTTACTAAGCTAAGTCTTTCATACATAATCAGGTTTAATACAAACACTTACTGGTTTAGAAATAACTCTATTTATAAGATGAAAAAACTAAATCCTTAGTAGACCACAAGTAGACAGTGACTTAGAACATGAATTTGAATCCTGGTTTTGCCACTTATTAATTACTGTACTGCTCTGTGTCACATTAGGGCACTGCTACCTCACATGTAAGAACAGGGAAAATAATAGTACCCTCATGGCATTATTTAAAACATCCAATGGGTTGATTTATGTAAATCACAAAAACAAAATGCATATTATAAGAAGTGCAGATTGAGGTCTATTTACCATGAGGTCAATGAAGATTAAGCCACCAGGGCCCCTTCATTTTCATAGTCACTTTCTACAGCCCCAAAAGTATTCAGAATTCTTTAAAAAATTGATACTTGTATATTCTTTTACTCAAAGAGCTCCCTCTCTACACACAAACATTGAAAAATGTGGGGTTCCCTTTGTATGTTATAATTATTGTTGTTATTGTATGAGAAAGATTAAATATACGCCCCAGGACATACAACTAGTAGTGACATAGCTGGGTTTACCCTGAAGTCTAGGCTGCCAGGGAGCTCAACTTCTTAGCCCAAAATTTTCTGCCTATTTCTAACACTTCCCTTGTCTCACAAATTGCAAAAATCTTGATAGAGAAAACATAAATCCTCCTTTCACGTGAGATAAGAAACATTTCCTGATCATATTTTCCTCTTTTCTCAAAAGAAAGGGTAAATGTTCCACTTGCAGCTGTGGGTCTGTAGTGGCCATGCACTGTCATGCACCATTCTCATTCATACACACACATGGCTGCATTCAAGGTGCCTGAAATGAGGTAAGAGCATCACCAGACGAGAACTAGTCACATTTCTCTTGTTTGGATTTTTTTTTTTCTTTTTTCTAATCAGAAACCCAGTAAGGTTTCCCATAGCATCTTTTTGTCAGATATCACATTCACTATTTGAAGGTAAGGAATTGAGCCTGGAAAGAGAGATGATTAGAGGTCAAACTTGAGGGATCCATCCTTGAAGTTACCCATGCACTCATTCCATAAAAAGTTCACTGATCTACCACTTTGACTCAAGTACTATTTGGGGTCAGCTATATTTTGAGAGTATATGGTGAATTCTTTTATTCACTCACCAAGTATTTCTTAAGCACCTACTCACTGGTTATCTAGCAAGGAATAAGACAGGTAAGGTCCCTGTGCTCATTTGCCTATACTTAATGATTATTTTGTTTGTTTGTTTGTTTTGTGTGTTTGTTTTGGTACTGGGGATTGAACTCAGGGGCACTTAACCACTAAGCTACATCCCCAGCCCTTTTTTATAATTTCTTTAGAGACAGGGTCTCACTGAGTTGCTTAGTGCCTCTGTAAGTTACTGAAGCTGATTTTGAACTCAGAATCCTCCTGCCTCTAACTCCCAAGCTGCTGGGATTACAGGTATGTTCCACTGTGCCCAGCAACTTAGTGAGAATTTTTTATAGGAATCTTATGTCACTTTATTTATAAAAACAGAGTGTATTCCAGATTTCAGATATAAACCTTTGAAGAAAATTTTCCATGTAGATCATTTAATACCCATTGAACATTCTTGAAAATCTTGTTTATTAATTACCTTACTGAAATCACTCCAGTTAGATAGAATAATTACTTTGTACTGGGTGATCATCTTTATTAGTAATTGCTTCACAACAGATACAGGAACTTTCTCTAGCAAGTGTCATATTACAATTGGCTTCACGGTAAAGGAATCAAAATCTATTAAAAAATAGTAAGTAAAGAGCTTCAAGACATCAACATTGTAACCTACCAATGTTGCATTTGAATGTCTTTAAAAACTCCATAAGCAAGTACATATTAAAGAAGATTATAATATGTAAGTGTGTCAAACTTCTCCCTTTGACATATGAATTGCTCAGATATCCTGGTATCCATAAATACCTGAAAGAGATAGACACATACCCCTATTTCAACTTCTCTTATTTTCAGAACTAAAGAGAGAGAGAGGGAGACCGACCTGCATAACAATCAAACAACATCAAAACTTTATATTGTCAACCAGCTACAAACTTTTTGAAACTTGTTTCCAAAAAATCCACCTAAGAACTTCTTTCCTTGACAAGTGTTATGCATGGAGATGGCACATAATACAACAAACATCTTATACAGTAGATTTTCATCTGGTTTAGGTATTTTTAAGTGCAAGTCAAGTTTTAATCTGGAGCTCAATCTCATCCCTGCCAATGTTTTTAAAATAATTTTGCTAGGGATAAAGCATTCCAGTCATCATTCACAATGGGTTTATCTGCTGCCAACTAATAACGACATAAATCACTAGGTATCATCAGGGGAAATATCTTTCAAGAAGTTCAGAGAAGTATGAATCTTTACATACTAAAATATCTGGCATTTCTCAATCCAGTTTTGGGAACACTTTAAATCTTTATTTGAAGCATATATGAAATAGTACATGATTATTTCTTTTTTGTGGAATTCATAAATTACCATACTTCTAATTACAGAGAGAAGAAATGCTTCTTGCCAAAACATTTATCCTAACCGCAAAAGTTAATTCTTACTTCTGATGAAGCAGTCATTACATGATTTATTTATGGTGACATTATAATGTACCTGGATTAAAGGGGGAAAAAAAACCTGGCCACATATGTTCAAATCAAGTCCAATGCAAATATTAATGAAAAATTTATTCACTAATTATAAAACAATGCAACTGTAATACTTATTTCAAATGAAATGATTACAAGTACAGTTGGGGGGCCTTTCAATTTGGGGTTGAAATTATGAGGACATCTGGTATAGCCAATGATAGACATATCCTAATGTTAAGGAGAAGCCAAGGAAAGACATGAGGTTAGTAAAGCAAAAACCTAGAGAAGCTGAAATAGTACTTAAAATTTATTATGGAGGCTTTTTTAAACTAGATTAAATATTTTTGTAGTCAGTAATCTTTTATCATGTTAAATCACCTACGTGAATTAATTTCAAATCTCGGACAAAAATATGAGACATTGTTTCACTACCATAATTTCCTCTTTCTAACAAAGATTGACAGAAGTTCTAACCAATTTTCTGTGCCCCTCCACCCAGCCATTTTATTAGTGAAGACAAAGGTATCATGTCTCATCACCAAGTGCTCCAAAAAGCTTTATGGTTACATTAGTTTTCTTAACTTTAGGAAAAGTTTGTAATTGCTATTGAGACACATTAAGTAGTGAGGGAATTGCTAACTTGAAAATATAATCTAACATAAAGACAATCACATTTGCAAATGGAATCTGTTTAAATAGCTAAATAAGTTAATAATTAATTCATTTACTGAATGTTCACATGAATGTCAACTATCAAATTAATATGTGCTTCATTATTTACTTCTTTGACTTTCAGGTAGGAAACAATGGCTGTTTGGTGACATACAATACAATTTCAGAAACTTGAATAGTTTGTTGAAAATGATATCTAGGTTTCCACCATTTTTATTCTTCTTGTTGAACAAAAGACTGAAATATACTGGTATATACCAATCTGTTCAGATTTCAGAGCCAGAATATTTTATTATTCCAGAACCGTAGTAAACAATCTATCTCCTAAGACCAAGAGACCCTCTTAAAACTGTATGCTTTCAATTAAACATTACTACAATTATAAAATATTAAAAGATTAGCTCCATGTCTTTTATTTATATGAAAGTTTGAAATGAAAAAGCCTAAAAAGTTTATATGCCCCAAATAGAATTATTTTGGGACCATGTATTATTTTCAGCATATTTGGGGATCCAAAATTAGTCACCTGAAGATTATTTTCTCTAGTTTTAAATTAAATGCTTATTAAATTTATAATAAATTATCTGGTAAGGTAAGATTCACTGCAGTTCATTTAATTATTAGACTATCTTTTTACATTTTAGATTATAGCAAGTGTCAATCAATCTGTCAAAAACAGTCAGTCTTATATAATGCCAGCTTGTATCACATGATGAATAAGCAATAAAATAATTACTATGTTCTAGTTTGAATACAAATTATAATTTTCATTTACAAAATTAAACAAACAACTGTATTACAGGTTCTCCACATGCAGACACTGTCCTAGGCAAGAAAACATAGGTTTGTCTAGACAGATATGGACCCATATGTCTGCAAGCTTTTTAGTTTGTGTTTTCTAAGAGTTTTCATACCACTTCCTTCAAAGTATTATTTCCATCTTGTTTGTCTCTAAAACTCTCAAATATACATTTATTAAAATTACAGAACTACCTCATGAGGAGATAGTTACAGTTCATGCTGAATCTTGAGGAATTAAATATTACTCTAAGAGTGAATAAAAAGACAAGAAAAAAAAATCAGTAAACAAAATGTTATAATCTCACTTTCCTAATGTTCCTTTTATCAATGTGTATTTTTCCTGCTGATAAATACAAAATATAAAATATAAAGTGTTCTTTTCCTCAAGTTACATATCACAAGAGTACAAATACATTACTCAAAATCTTCTTGGTGTTTTACAACAAATTATATATAATGGAATGCATTAGTACTTATCAAATAACTATTTTATCATCAGTTACACTTTTGATAAAAGAGTATATAACTCATCATTTAGAAAAAAATGTTTGGTTCTCTATATTGAAGTAGGCTTATTCAATTATCATGGAATTGGTAATCGAAATGGATAAACTGAACCATGTAACTAATTTTGGTCTATAGTTCAACTTTGAGAAGACGAAAAAAAAAAAAGACTTCATATATAACAACACTAAATACACTACTTCCATTTCAATATACCATAAGAATCGTTCGTTACTTAAGTTGAAATACTCATATATTTATGTTCTTGGCCATTGCTGTGGTTTGTATTTTTTCTCACTGGTTAAAAAAGTACAAATCTACAAAGGATGCTAGCACTTATCAGAGCAGTTGAAGAATATCCACAATATTACTAACCACTTTTGCCAAAACACTTGCATTTGTTATAAAACATCGCCTTCTGTTTTCTCAGAGAAACATATTCTGTCTACCTTTTCATAATTTTACATAGAAAATGTCAGTTTAAAAAAAAATGAGTACTCACCTCCTTTAATGATAGCTAGTTTTATGGGTAGAATGAATAGCTGGTGGGTGGCTACACTAATGTGATGAAAGTGGAGCATGTACTTTTTCTAAGGGAAAGTCACTGGGGAGCATGAAAAGTTTATCACATTGTTATCTGACATACCAATGAAAATTCGTAAATTGTTTTACATAAAAAAAAAAAAAAACCTCAAACAAAACTCTGTACACACAATTTTCCAGAAACAGAATTTGTTTTATAAAACAATACACTTTTTCAAAGTAACTATTTACATATCTTGATGGCATTTAAACAGATGCAAAAATAATTGTACAATAACAACACTACAGAAAAATCACCTAAAATAATATTTCGGTTGTGGCTCTTTTGGAATATTTTTTAATACACTGTCACCATTAAAAAACAAACTATGTTTTCATAACCACTATTAATTTTTAAAAAATACCCAAACTACTTTATTATAAAATATATAACAAAGCATTCTTATTTCATAAATAACATTTATATGATTGTGTTATTATCAAATAAAACTGGTTAAGAAAGTTTTACAGTATTTACTATGGCTATTTGAGTTTTTAAGGAAATTTAAATAAACAAGTGATTCATATATTTGGAAAGAGAAACCGAATTTTTAAATAAATTGTGTACAAAATAAAATATGAAGATTTATTTTAAAGTGTATCACTATATTGTCATGCAGATACTCACTTTAAAATAATTATATCATTTCCTACCATGTAATTGTATCCTTTTAAATTTACACTAAGCAAATTATGACAAGTACAGTCAGGCATGGTTGAGAGAAGCATATCAGCAAAGCCCCTGTGCCAAAACAAATATATTAAATATTAAAGCCCATCTCTAAATTTCTCCTCACTTTTTTGGCATAAAAATGTAGTATTTGATTCATAATTAAACTGTTTAATAGGACCTAAATGTACATACTGACCCAAGAAAACTGTGTGTGTGTGTGTGTGTGTGTGTGTCCGCGCTAACACTTGTTTTATGTACGTATTTATATCGTGGGCACTGCAGGCTTGAAATATCAAATTAAATCAAAGTAAAATAGTAATACTAAGGACTAAGGAAAACAAGTGCTGGAATTCTTTTTTAGTGCCTAACACCACCTAAACTTTTTGAAGATTTTCAAGAGAATCAGTTCACTAAAAGAAAAGTTTCTCTACAGAGTATTTTCACTTGGGAACCTTCCAGGCTTCAAGAATGTCCCTCTCCCAGGGGGAACTAAAGCTTTGTTTCAGGATTTATATCAGCAGCAGTGTTTCTCATTCTAATAAGTGGCTATGAATTCTAGTTCTATCTTAAAACTTTAACCCTTTCTACAATATTCTACAGTTGAAGCCAAATGAAACTTGTCATTCTATTACCCTCAAATGTTCAGGGCAGCCCAGAGAAATTATTGAAGTTATTTGGGGAATCAAAAGACCAAAACGAAAAAAGGGAGTCAAAAACACTCACTCATTAGTTTTATGCTGATCACTGCAATCATCCATACTGGAAAAATATCCTTGCCAGCTAGGTATTATTCCAGATCTAAGATTCTAGGGCTTTGTGCTATAAAGCAGTTTTGTTTTTTTTTTCCTTTTCCTTTTTTTTTTTTTTTTTAAAATCAGAAAGTAAATGCAACCTCCCCCCCCCCCCCGCGCTCGCCCCCCCCCCCACGACTTTACCTGTTTTTATGCCGAGTTTTTAGCAAGTTTCTTCCAAAGGGAGCCATGGTGTGCCCGGCAGGGGAAAAACAAGAAGTGAATCTCAGTGATCTGGGGCTGGGGTGGGAGTATCTGGGTTTCTAGGGTGAAGGGAGGAGGTCTGGAAGCTTCCTCTTCACCTCCTCAGAAGTTCCTGGCTTTCAGCTCATTAGTAGTCGGCTGAGAGAGTTGCTGGAAGTTGTGCAACTGCTGCTTAACTTTGAACTGCGGGATTGTTGTGGCTGCTGCACCTCTGGAGACCTGCCCAGCTCCAGCCTCAAGAAGGCGTTTGGAAGCAGGAAAAGAGAGGAGAGAGAAGAGGGGAAGGGAGGGGAACTCTATTGTGTTCTGTAGTTATTTGCAGACTAGCTAAACTTTAAGAACTGCCAACCCCACAGGCATGGTAATACCCATGGAATGGGAATTTCACTCGATTTGGAAACACCCTTCCCCCCGCTTTCCACACCCAACCACACAAGGTGAACACACATAAAAGATTTAAAAGTAAATACCCCCATCTCCCAGCCAGCTTCCGTCTGTGAAATGTAATCTGATAGTGGCAAGCAGGAGTGAGGGCCAAAAACGTCTTTGCCTATCCACTCGATGCAAAAATCCCCTGCCCTGGTGCCAATAAAGCAAGTTAAAGTGCAGTGGAGCTGGAGAATGGATCACAGTGGACTTACGGACCACTTGGGATTTTTAGCTCCTGAGTTCATGAACACAGGAGTTCCTTCAACTCCACTTCTCTCTAGTTCATCTTCCAAAGGCTGATAAACCAAAGGGCACAGGGCTGACTGGTCTTAGCACGGCCACAGACACTCTCTGGAGGGTTCCGTCTGGGCATTACATCAACCGCTGCCTCATTTTGGCATTTAATGGGCTTTAAGTTTTAGGTTCCTGGGAGTTTGAGGAAAAGCGAACTATTCGTGTTTCTCAAATGGGAAAAGTGAGAGAGAACTTCAAGGAACTCAAGTAGGCAGTGCAGGTGGAGGAGCACGGGCTTCACCTGGTTCTTAGGCGCTCGAACCTATGGGAAGCCAGCGCAGAACCGGCCAGCACTGGGTGCCAGAGGCCCAGCGCAGAGCGGACCGGGAACCCTGGACAGCGATGCTGTGGGAAAGCCTCGTCTAGCCGCAAGCCCTGGAGAGTTTTCCCAGGACTTTTCTTCTAGTTCTCCGCCCCCGCCCCCAACACCGCCTACCCCCGCCCCCCACCTCCTCTCCCAGCCGGGCCACGCTTCTGATCAAGGGCTTCTGGAGCTGATGGTGAGGAAGGGATGGGTGGAAACCCAGGGACTGGGATCCTTTGCATCACTCTTCAGGCTGGTGAGGCTCTCAGATCTTGCAAAGCACATAAATGGCTCACACTTTGTTTGGGAGCCCTCCCCACCACTATCCCCAATAACAGAAAGGAAATGTGACCTCAAAACAGTTTATAGATCTTACTACCCACTGATTCAAGCAGGAGTCTACAGTGCTCAGAAAAATATATTTTTTTCATAATAAAAGTAGTAAAAGAAATTACAATAGCGAATGTTGTAATTCAGTTATGTTTTTATATTCCCAGCAGAATAAGTTAAGTATACATACATACTTTAAGATGACCTATAGTCAATGGTACCAGAGAAAACCTTTACAATAATAGAAATAGCAATCACATATATTATGCTTATGTATGTGAGCATGTTAATCAAACATAGGCATTTTGCATGTCATATACATGTGTATGTACACATATATACATGTGTATAATACTCTTCATGTGCAACAACAACAACAAAAAACACATAATCCTGGCTATACTGTTGTTTCAATTCTACATTTAATTCTGCTAGCACATTACAAAAAAATGACTTAAGCTATTGTGGAAGTTTGCCCAGCTACTCTTAAGTTGTTCAAAATATAATCCCCTAAAGCTATACTATTTACTTATGAATATAAGTGTTGCAGTCACTAGTTTGCAAAGAATTTTACATTTGCAAATATCCTTATGTTTCCCTGGTTTCTGTTCTCCACCCTAATTAATGCATTTACGTATGTATGTGTATTGCATTTTTCAATAAAAGAGTTTTACTGTAGAAAGAGGAAACAGCATTACATCTTTATTAGCATAATCTTAGGTTGAGTTTCAACTTATCACAAATGAGGTTCATGTAGGGTGTTGTTATCCCTTGCATAAAATATCCTATTAATTCTTTTCATGACCAGCTTTTTGATGTTTAAGAGTTAAATGCAGAGGAGTTTATACACATTAAATTTATGTACTTTTTATTGTACATATTATGCCTAAATAAAGCAGGGGAAAAACACAAAGGGTTATTGTCCTTCAGATATTAAAGTCAGAAAGAAATGGAAAACATGGACACTAATTCCTAAATAGAAAAGTAAGCAAGCAACAATTTCAAAAGAAAATAATAAAACTATGCTTTAAAAAGTCACATTTCACCAGTAATCATACTATATAATTAAATTGAAATTAGATTTTATTTTAAATCAAACAAATTGGCTGAATTTGAAAAAGATTATGCTCATCTCTGTCATTATGACGGTCAGAATATTATACTCTGCATAACAAGTATAAATTGGCATTTCATTTTTTAGAAAAACAATTGACTAGTATAGCAATAGCCTCAAAATATTCAAATTTTATCCAAACTTTTTCTCTTAACAAATTTTTCCAAAGAAATAATCCATTTCATTAAAAGGCCTATGTTTATAGATATCCATTTAAAAACTATGAAATAATTCACAGAAAGGGCTGATAGTATTAGCCTAAATACTAAGTATTTTTCTAGAGGTAGAGGGTATTAAGGAAAATTATATGAAACTTGAAAATAAGGTAAATAAAAGACTGCATGTCCTTTCAATGATATAGTGGAGTGTTGTCTAACAATCCATCTCAGAAATTATCCAACACTCTAGAATAATACATTTTTAAACTATTTATTGAATGATGTTAAGTTGTAAAACAAACAACCTTTTGTTGAATGAATAAGTTACAAATGGCTTTTTGTTCAGGAGCAATATGTATAGTTTTTGTGCAGTAAGAAAGATGACCCAAAATGTTTGATTTTATTTTCATGTATAATATCAACTGATATCATTATATGTAAAAATTTTATCTCAGCATTCTGTCTTCATTATCTAACTATAATATCTCCTTTGGACTAGCTTTACAGTTGTTGGATCCTTCCTTAATAAGTTAATTTTTTGACACTTTTCTACTATATATTTGCATAAAATTCATACATGTGAGCTTTTTGGAAATTGCACATTGAAAACTATGAGAATATTTCCATCCTTTATGAGCCAATAGGAAGTCTTTCTAAAATGATAATGATTATTCAGCTATATAATTCCTACATTCCCTAAAACAAAATGTTTTTAAACGGGTTTGATGACAGAATATGGTTAGAATGTCCTTTTGCTCGTCTCTGAGTATGAAGTTCATCCAAAGAGGTAGAAAATATATATTCCTTTACATATTTAGCTTAACATTTGAAAAATCAAAATGGAAGACAATAAATACTTAATAATGAAAAATGAACATTCTCCTTGATTAAATAAAGACTGTTTAATCTGTAGTTGAATTGGTATCAAAAACGAAATAATGTTAAAACATATTCTGACAGAAAATCCTTTAGAAGGACATACTGCCAAGAAAATAAATGTGTAAATTCTTAGACTAAGTTCATTTTTTAGAGCATATTTGTAACTTCTGTTCATATTAAGATTTGACTCCCTTTCTGACAACTAAATTTCAAAATTATTTGATCCAATCTTATGCATACACAACATGGAGCACACAATCTTAGCACAGGCTCTCACCAATTACATCATCATTTCATCCTCCTCCTTCTCTAATACATTATAAAACTAATCTTTTAACACCCTTCCTGATTACCAGTGGGATGAAATGAGGAGATGTAAACAAAGTACACAAGGCAGCCATTACATAGGTGTAGAGGTCTAATGTATAGCATGAGGACTATGGTCAGTGTATTATGTTTAGGACTTTGCCTACGAGTAGATTACATCTGCTCCTGCCACAGACTGAGAAATGGGTAACTATGAGAGATGATATGCATGTTATTTGTCCCACTTTAGTAATTGTTTTATTATATGTGTGTTAGGTGGTAGCTAGCAATGAGCAGTGAAATGCATGGCAAGGTCACAAGTGTTCTTTCAATTACTTTAGGGTCTTCTTTAAAGTAGATGAGAAAGCAAAGGATGGTAGCTAATTTGTAGAAAATAAACAGAAGTAAAGGAGCTAATGAGAAAATATGTCAAAAGCAAAGAATTAATGGGACTCACTCTTGACAAGGACTATTGATGTTGATGTGAAATTAGGCATTATGGCTATAGGTGTCTCCATTTGTCTGGGAGGGAAGATTCCTTTAGTAGCACAGGCACACTAAGGTAACATCTGAGCAGCTACTGACCCAGTGCCCACATTAACATGGGATTGACTTGTAGATGAAGCCCCCCACCTCACTAAATAGGACGGCCACTATGACAGTTCTGCAAAGAACCAATTATGCTCAAAAACTCCACCACCCAATGTGAAGGAGGAGTTGAATACGTGATTGGCAAAGAGTACAGAAGGTGGTCCCAAACACCAAACAGTAATAAATTTGGAGACAGCATTGTTTCCTTTGCCTTTCTGTGCTCTGAGTTGGCCCACTAGAGCGTGCTCTCTGCTTGAGCCTCCCTTTGCTATTTTTACTTTCACCTCATTTTCTCTTTCACTTATAATAAGTTCTCTTGTATGACTTTTGGTGTCTGACTTTAAATTTTATTTCATCAGAACACAAGACACGAGGTTTGGTGGTTTAGCTCCCTGCTTCGCTATAACATGTGTATCTTATGATAAAAATATTAAAATGTCATTTTTTGTTCCCATATAAAATCCTTTTAGATTTTTTCCAAATTAAGTTAAAAAAGTAGTCTGGTACTCAAGGTTCTTCATTATATGGGTTTTACTGATTTTGACTGTGGCGTGTACTACATCACTAAAAAAAATAGTGGCACATATAGAACAGGAGTTAAAAGCAGGAGTACTGAAGCTATGTGGATGAAGGTCCACATCACAGCTCTGCCATTTCCTAGTAGAGACCTTGGGTAAATTATTTACCCTTCTGAGCCTCCACTTTCTTATCTGAGAAAGGCAGAAAGTAACAATATGAATCTTCCTTTTTTCATTAAATGTTTAAGAGGACCTTTTTTTTTTCAAACCTGTCTTATGCAGATATGATGATATGATGTATTCTTCTTACTAATTTCCTTTGCACATTTTAATGACTAAATTGGTTTACTAGTATATTTATTGTAGGCATCTGTGCTAATAGGAGCCAGTTTTCCCCAGGGCCTGCATAAAAAGAACAGCAGAGCTGCGACTGAGTCTTGGATTACATATGGTTACTTGACTGTGAGCCAGTTTGTCCCCAATTATGTGATAATCTGTCAGGAAATAACAAACTAGAAAGTTTGTTAAAATCAATCGGTTTATCTGACTTACTCAAAACCCCATTTCCAATCAAAAGAAAAATAACAAGATAAATGTCCTCCTTTGCACAAAAGCGAACTCAGAAATCAGAGCTGGCAAGAACGGTGGGTCCAAAACTTGTATGAAAATCTTTGAACAATCAGATGTTACAAAAGGAACAAACAGTTGTCTATATCAGAAGGTAGGAAAAAAAAAACAAAATGAAAGTTAGTGGTGAATGAATACTTCAGCTGAATCCAGAGCTCCTGATGCTGCTGCTACTACGATGTACAATGAGTATCTAACTTTTTCAGTTCCTTTTTATCTTAAATTTTCTCATGGTAAGAGAAACTGTGTCTAAAAGTTGTGATGGATGTGACTTTTAACAAAAACCTTTTAAATACTGTCTGTGTCCTGAGCTGTGAAATAACCCAAGAGATTTTAAGCATGGGAAAAATAAAGAACTTGAGTGGTTTCTGAGTAAAGCCCAGAAACAGAGATGCCATTTCAGTTCTAGGATTCTATGGTAGCAGTGTTCTTTTGATTCTCCATAAAGGTTTAGAATGACACTCCTAAGCTTTGTAGGACTTACATAGCCAGTGTGTCTAATTACTCATCCAGCTTCAATAGGCACTTCCATTAAAAAAGCTTCTAATTAATTAAACTCAGGATTCGAATAGCTGACTGGCTGGGTGTTGGTCAGATACCTGTGTCCTAAATAAAAGGCCATAAAAAGCCAAATTTCTTCACTTAGTAGCCACGGCTGTTATTAACTCTAATGAGATAAAAGTGACAAATCCATATAAGGCTGGCTTCTGCTAGGTTGCTCAACTACAAAGAAAGTTTTGAAAGCTGCAAAACATAGATACTTGATAAAATTAAATATGGGCATACAAGTATATAGATTCCTCTAAATATGCATTCACCTTCTGTAGTAAGTAATATTATTATGTCATGTTGTGTTTTACACAAGGCATTTCTATATGTGATATCTTATTTGATCCTGGTATGTCAGCAGGAAAGAGAATTTTATCAGAATTTTATGGTTGAGAAAATTGAGGTTGAGAGCCATGTGATGAATGAATAATTACCTAAGAAAAATCAGAGCCAAACTAGAATCAGTGGTGATTTTGCAGTTGGTAAGAAACATAGATATATTCCATGTAATTTCTTCATTATGTAAATAAAGAATGTGGGGCCCAGAGATACATGCAGTTCTTCAAGGACATGTGTTAGCATAGATTAAAACCAAGAACA
Organism: Callospermophilus lateralis; assembly: GCF_048772815.1. Taxonomy (NCBI): domain Eukaryota; kingdom Metazoa; phylum Chordata; class Mammalia; order Rodentia; family Sciuridae; genus Callospermophilus; species Callospermophilus lateralis. The sequence continues at coordinate 134,894,053 of NC_135308.1, forward strand.
AACCTGGCTGACTCCATTCATAAATCAGTTATAGTTTATTTTGAATTGAAATATAAAATAGAACAATATAAAAAACTACAGACTAAAGCAGACTTTAGTATTTATCCTTGCAAGGCCTCATGTTTCTACCAAGAACTCTGAATCCAGAAGGGAACAAATTAATTTCAAAATTTGACACAGTAATGGGTTTAGAATACAACTCTTCTGGGGCTATTCTCTTTTTTCTTTTAAATTATATAACTCTCTAGGCTCAATTCATTTGTGATATTCAAATACCTGAGGTTCAAATCTCACCACTACTTCATAGTTTCTAAGGAAACAATATATTTTTATTAATGTCAAGAAATTTTGATTATGGGGTAAAATGTGATACCTTAATATATCTTAATATAATATACCTTAATATATATATATATATATATATATATATAGAGAGAGAGAGAGAGAGAAATGATTACATCAAACTAATTAATATAAAAACTAAATAATACCTTAATATAATATACCTTAATATATATATATATATATATAGAGAGAGAGAGAGAGAAATGATTACATCAAACTAATTAATATTCACCATATTCACCTATAATTTTTATAATCAGAATTGAAATTTACTGTTATTGTGAAATTATAATCTTTTAGTTAAAAATAGTGTTAATTAAAATGTTTATGAAACCATAAAGGACTATTTAATTTTTCTTGAACACATAGAATTCTTGAAGAGATGTGTGGTATTTTATTACTAGAAATATATTTTTCTTAGTTTGTTTTATTGAAGACTAATTTTATGATTCAGGACTCTCTTTTAATAAATATAGATGCATATAGAAAGCTAAAGAGATTCCATAGGTTTTCAGTCAGGATATTAAACACTATTTTAAGTAGTTCAAACTGAGAGAAATTTGCTGCACAGAATCAGAAACAAGGGTACTGGAAAGAATGTGTTGGAAACTAGAATCTATACAGTGCAGAAATAATCCAAACATTCTTCAATTCTGGACATTTAAAAGTATTACAAAGTATTACAACCAGGACCTGTGATGCACACCTGTAATCCCAGCAGCTTGGGAGGCTGAGGCAGGAGAATTACAAATTCAAAACAAGCCTCAGCAAAATCGAGGCGCTAAGCAATTCAGTGAGACCATGTCTCTAAATAAAAATTAGAAATAGGGCTGGGGATGTGGCTCAGTGATGGAGTGCCCCTGAGTTCAATCCCTGGTACCTTCCTCCCCAACAAAAAGTATTACAAAGGATTGATATTTATTGGTTTAAAATTCTAGGGGTTGCTTCTACACAAAAGTAGAACTTTACATGGAGTTTTCTTTTTTGAAATGCATCATACAATTTGGAATTTGAAATAGGAATCTTCAGGAATTTGAAGAAAGTATGTAATGACAAATGATGATTGTTAACAAATGTTAAAGTAATTAAATTATTAGTGTTAACAAGATGCAAACAGAATCTTACTGAATTTGATGGGAAATCATTATTCTTCACCATTTATGTTTGATTCAAGTTTAACAGACACATTGACTTGAGCTTAATTTATTCTTTAATACAAAAAATACTCAGTGAATATCTAGAATATGTGAGGCAATGAATTAAAAGACTGCTATTCAAAAAAGAAAAGGCACAGATCTGACTTGCAAAATCTCGGTATGAATGGGAAAAAACAATTATAATATGAAATATCATTCTCTGAATCAAGCTATGTATAAAGTATAGCAGTGAGGAGGGGAGAGGGAGAAGAAATTAAACCTATCAAAGAGGGTTAAGGAAAATCACATCATTAGAAGTCATTGCCATTTTATAGATGTTAGCAATCATGTATCACATCACCTTTGAAAAACTTTTCTTTGATTTTTTTTGTAGGTTTGGAGAGTAAGTATGTTTGGAGTTGTTTCCCTTTTTAAACTTGTTAAAATATTTTGTGGATGTAATCCAAATTCACCACTATACCAGGTTTCTTATGATATGGAGAACATATTAGCTTCATGTGTATCAAAGCACTTAATACCATTGTTATGGACTGGATTGAGTTCTGGTCAAAATCAACATGAAGCCCTAACCCCCAGTGTGACTGCATTTGGAGAAAACAGACTTCAGGCAGTAATTATAGCTAAATGAAATCATAGGGATGAGTCTCTGATCAGATAGGGCTCTTATCTCTATGAAAAGAGAAACAGACACATGAATTCTCTTTCTCACCGCTCTGACACAGATGAAAGTCCATGTAAGGATACAACCAGATGACTGCCTTCTATCTACAAGCCAGGAAGAGCGCCAGTATCACATACTGAAATTTTTAAACACTGTGATCATGGACTTCTAGCTTCCAGTACTCTAAGGAATTCTTTTGTTTTAGCTACTCTGTTGTGATATTTTCTCATGATAGCCCAGGCAGACTAATACACCACCAATATGCAGCAGATGAACTTGGGCTGAGAAGTACCTTGGAGAAAGACACCAAAGTACTTTTTAACCTTTGGGAAAAGAAAAAAAAAAAAAAAAAAAGACTGACTGGCTTCTATTTTGCTCTGGGGGAAGTTATGAAGTTATACTCTGAACAACCCTCTGGAGAGGTAAAAATGGTGAGAAACTGATGTCAGTGAATACCTTAAAAAAAAAAAAAAGCTAGCTAAAGTCCTTTATGATCCTGAAAAAATTGAACAAGTTTGTAATCAGATTTAAAATCCTTCTAAGAAGTTCTGTGTCTCAGATACACCTTCCCTTGAGTTTCACTGTTATAGAATTGTGTAATAAATAGAAGTATCCTGCTAGACTGAAAATATATATATATATATATATATATATATATATATACTTACTAAAGATAATTCACATCACCTTTGAAAAAAATTTTTGTAGGTTTGGATGCTAAGAAAACTACAAGAATTCAAAGGTTCACAGCAGGACTCAACAGATATATATATATATATATATATATATATATATATATATATATATATATGAAATCATAGATATTAATCAATTAATATATATATATGAATTGTAGATGGACACAGGACCTTTATTTAATTTTATTTTTTTGAGACAGGTTCTTGCTGAGTTGCTGAGGATCTCACTAAGTTACTGAGGCTGGCCTTGAACTTGTGATCCTTCTGTCTCAGTCTCCGGAGTATCTCAGATTACAAACTGCTGCTACTGTGCCTGGCAAAATCTGAAAGTTTTGAGCATTATGTTGTTACAAAAAAAGTTAGGAATTCTGGAGCTTTTCAGATTTCATCTTATCAGATTAAGAATACTCAATTTGTGTTACAATTAGGCTCACTAAATATCAAAGAAAGACAAATAAAACAACAACAAAAAAGCTCTTCTTAAACATTAATTTTTCACATTTTAAAAATGTAATAATCTCCAGTATTTACCAGTGTATATATTATTGATGGATATTGAGTTGAAAAATCTCTGTTTAGGAAACATACTGTCTTAAAAATTTAAAGCACATATGTTCTTCAATGCTTAACTTAATGCTTCCGCTAAATGAACAAAATGTATACTTTATTATTATTATTTGAAATGGTAAGAAAGAAATTATCTTACAAGCTCTCATTATATGTCAGGAATATTCTTAATACTTATAGGAGACTATTAGATGGACTCATTTTTAAATCACTATTTTATAAATAAGGCATTCTGGGAACAGGGAAGAGAATTTCCTTGAGGTCACAAATCTACTGGGTGGCTGAATAGAGATTTAAAGCTGTGCTCTTAACAATTATATAGGCTGCCATATATATATATATATATATATATATATATATATATATATATATATATAAATAAAATTATATATATATATAATTTTATATATATAAAATTTATAATAATATAATCTTATATATACCATGAAATCATGGATTGAACCCAGGGGTGCTTAACCACTGAGCCAAATCCCTAGCCATTTTTTACTTTTTATTTTGAGACTGGGTCTTGCTAATTTGCTTAGAGCCTCACTAAGTTGCTGAGACTGACTTTGAACTTGTGATCCTCCTGACTCAGCTTATCAAGTCACTGGGATGACAAACCTACAACACTGTGCCCAGCTAAACAAATAATTTGAATGTACTTTAATATGATAATTATTAAATAAATAATGTATTCCAATTATAGACTACTTGATATGAAGATTTAATAACATAGTTTAGACCTATGGCGAATTTAATGAATTGATAGCAGTGGTTATTTTTCTGCAAGTAAAACTATGCATCAAGAGTTGCTAACTGAAATGTCTGACAGGATAAAGCAAGTAATGCAAATGAATATGCAGACCTGGATAGCTTTAGCAGATTGTCTCTATGTGGAACGGATCTATTATTTCTAAAGATTCTTTTTTTAAAGAAAAACCCTAAAAATCTGATTTTTTAAAAAATGTGAAAACTTGATACATCAAATGAGTGGCATCAAATTACATTCCTTGAAATGGTAAAACCAAATTTAACGTTTTTTGAATGTGGAGCACCTACTGTGTTCTGGGCCAATATCTCCTTATAAATTAATAATAACTAAGGAGAGTTGTTCAAAGACACCTGACAAACTTCACTGACATGATAGACAGCATTATCATATCTAAAGAAATAATGCCTTAGTCAAAGAGGCATTTGTCAGCTAGAGAAGCCTAGAAAAGTGAAGAGAAAGAGGAGACCTATCCAAGCAATTTCAGTGGAAGTATCACCCATCCTAAGAGTCATTCTGGACTATTCATATGCTCCGAGAAGAATGGTTGGGAACAGGACTCTTTTTTTAATATTTATTTTTTAGTTGTAGTTAGACTCAATACCTTTATTTTATTTTTATATGGTGCTCAGGATCAAACCCAGGGCTTCACACCTGCTAGGCAAGCACTCTAATCTACCACTGAGCCACAACTCCAGCCCCTGGGAACAGAACTCTTGAGTAGGACTCTTGTAGATTGCTCACACTTCTTCTCCACTTGAAATGCAGGTGTATGATTATACCTAATAGAGATATTTTAAGAAACTAATGGCTCAATAAATATTGGCTATCATGATGGTAAAGATAAAGCATTACGAAATTACCAGGGCCTTGTGCTAAAAACCCTTCTTACCATCTAACAGTCTTGGTGCTGATTTCATTCTCACAAAACAATTCCTGATTATAAAAAAAACAGTAAAAGAAAACAATGTCCTGACCTAATGGTGTGAGAGCAGACACTGGGGGTTAAATATCTTAGTATAAATTAAGAAATTCCTATTATTTTTAATTTTTAAATGACAGATAAAATTTTGTGTATTCACTTCATAAAAACATACTGTTTGAGAGTATACATACATTGGGAGATGGTTAATCTAGTTAATAAGCATACGCATTACTGCACATAGTTATCATATATATGGTGAGGACATGTTACATCTGCTCTTTCAGCATTTTTCAAAAATATCATGTTACTTACTATAGTCACCATGTTGTACAGTAGCTTTCTTGCACTTATTATTCCTCACTGTAATTTTGTATGCTTTGATCAGTATCTCCCAATACTACTCCCAATCCTGTAACTGCCATTTCACACATTTCTGTGAGTGATATTAACTGTTTTAGATGACACATATGAGTGAGCTCATGTAGTGAGTTCAGGTAACATAATGATGTCCAGTTCCATCCATATTGCTGCAAGTGAAGGACTTCATACTTTTTATGACTGAATAGCATTCCATTTTGTATATACTTCACATTTTCTTTATCTATTAAACAGTTGATGGATATTTAGTTTGTTCCCATTTCTTGTAAATAGTTCTACAGTGAACATCGGAGTGCAGATATCTCTTCAACCTACTGATTTCATTTTGTTGAATGTATCCACTAGCGGAATTGCTGGGTCATGTGGTAGTCTTTTTTTAAGTTTTTGGTTATGGTTTTCCATAATGAGTGTGCTAATTTACATTCCCACCAACAATAGCATGGAGGGGCTCCCTTTTTTCCACATCCTTCCAGCACTTATTATCTTTGATCTTTTAATGTTGGCTGTGAGAATAGCCAACATTAAAAGTGCTATCACATTGTAATTTTGATTTTCCTGATGATTTGTGATGTTTGGTAGAATTCAAAAGCAAACTATCAGGTTCTAGGCTTTTCTTTGTTGGGAGATTTTTTTTTAGTATTGATTCAATTTAATTAATCATTATTTGTACAAATGTTTTATCTCTTTCTCTTTAGTCTCTGTAGGTTTTTGTATTCCTAGGAATTTGTCCATTTCTCCTAGGCTCTCTAATTTATTGATGTATCATTGTTTATAGTAATATAATGTCCTCTGTATTACTGTGGGATAATTTATAATGACTCCTTTTTATTTCATTTTAGTATCTGAATCTTCTCTCTTTTTTTTTTTTTTTGCCCTTAAACTCATTACAAGTTTGTTTGTGTATATTTAAAAAAATATTTTCTATTTTTCTAGTCTATATTCCATTTATTTCTGCTCTGATCTTTATTTTTTATCTTTCTTTCCTTCTGCTAGTTTTGAGCTTAGTTTGCTCTTTTTCTCTGTTTTTGTGTGGTATAATGTTAAGTTGATTATTTGGGATCTTCCTTTTTTGATCTGTGTATTGCTGTGTTTTACACTTAGAAATGCTTTTCCTGTATGTCATAAGATTCCTTAGCCTTTGCCTTCATTTTTGTTAACCTCAATATTTTACAAATTTCTTTTTTAAATGACTTCTTTGGTCCATTTATTGTTAAATAGCATGTTATTTAATTAACATGCAATTTTTTATTTTCCAAAATTTCTCCTATTATTGATTTCTAGTTTCATAAAATTGTGGATAGAAAATATCTTTGATATTATTTCAATCTGGAAGATATTCTTAAATGAATGATAATGAAAATGCAACTTAGAAATTCTAGTTGAAAACAACTTAACTATGATCTGGTAGAAATTTATTGATGTAAATGTTAATATTGAATAAAAAGAAAAGGTTTGTAATCCATGTTCTAAGTCTAACCTAAAGAAGAAGAAAGAACAATAATTTCAATCAAAAACATTGAGGAGATAAATAATAATGATAAGAGTGAAACCAATAAAATAGATAAGAAATGATGGAGAAAATGAAGAAATACAAAAGTTGTTATTTTGAAAAGATGAATAAAACTGATATATTCCTAGCAAAATTGATCAAGAAAATAAAAGAAAAACATAACAATATCATCAATAAAAAGAGAATGTTCTCTAAGTCCTACAGAATTGCAGAAAATTGAAAAATATAAACAAATGCATGTTAACAAGTTTGGTTAACTTAGCTAACATAAGGAAATCATTAGTAAACACTAATCACTCCAATAATGAATACTTACTGAGACAGCATCTCAAACTGGTAATTGTGACTAAATTGTCAAAATTAGTAGAGAGTTTCATAGAATGGTCACACTGAAATACAAGTATTAAGATGTATGAGTTTTAACATTTTTAAACTTTTAAACTATTCATCTTTTAAACTATTCATTACTCATGTCTTAAGTAATTTGTGGCATACCTTTACAACATGTTTACCAACAAGGACAAAAAACATTCTCTAATTCTCCCCAAAAAACTAAAAGATCTTATGTTCCAGGTTTCTGTTTCTTTTTTTGTTATTAGTTGCTCATGACAATACAATGATCTTGACATATCATACATTTGATTCAAATGGGGTATGAATTCTCATTTTTCCAAGTGTACAGGTTGCAGAATCACATTGGTTATATGGCCACGTATATACATACATCAATACTAGTGTACATGGGGAAAGAACATCTAAAGTTTAGTAGCAAGGAGAGGGCCATCTTAAGTCAGACTAAAGTGGGACTTGTTGCCTGCCTGGGTCTTATAAGTTTCTGAGTATGATTCTGTGACTTATAAACATGTTCTTCTGATTTCATAGCCAAAGAGGACAAAGAGGAAAGGAGATAATGAAGTAAAAGATTATCTTAGATACATGATACAGAGGCCAAAAGACGTTTGTTTACTGGAAGATAGACAGCAACAGAACTTTTATGCCAAAAGCAAGATATTGCCTGGAATAAATACAACAAAGACAGACTTGTCCTAAAGGAAAGCCCCTTTTATGGTGACTAATACTTTTTGGATGTGTTCTAACTTGTTGTAAGAATGCTAGGTTAATACTACGAAAACTCACGAAGAATAAATTAAATTCTCAAAATAACGTTCTTCCCTTGGGAAGAGATGTGCGATCAGACCTATGCAGTCAGAATCAATCTGATTTAGAGTTGGGAGGTGAAGGAAATTTATAACGCACTTAAACTATGTGGACTATGTTTCTTTCTCTGGAATATGAAAGTATCAGACTAGTTTCATTAATTTCTTTTTAGTTTTAGTACCCTAGAAATAAATGGATTATAGCATTAAAAATGTAGACTAAGTCAAGAGTTCCTGTCTGCTCTTTCCATTCTGTACATACTGGTGCCTCCACCTAGAGTACAAACTGAGAAATGTTCTCCTTCCCAGGCCATTAGTTTCCAGTCCCCTTGGACAGCAACCTCACTCTCTCGCTGATTATTCTTTCCACACTTTCTAATATTGCACCTCCAGTTAAAACATACAGCCATACAGAGGCCACGTAGATTCCCCATAGTCCATATAATAAAAAGGATTCTGATGAATGATCTTCATATTTATTTAAGATGTATAACACACTAAGCCTGCAAATGGAGAAAAACATTGTTTAAATGATAAATTAGAATAAAAATCATGTCTGAGTTTTTACTAAATGTACTTTTAAGTAAAAATTACTTGCCTTTTATTTGATATAATGTTTCTGGCAGCATATTAATATAATCTTTTTTGAATTGCTGATTGGATATGGTATTAATGTCAAAGATTAGCTGTTGCTTTGGAAATGAATGTATTTTTAGTCCTATCCACTCAACATAACAAGTCCACTTTTCCTTTTCAACTCTCTAATCTCTTTTTTTAATATATACATTGGGAATATAATCCTGTGAACACTGTGTGCTATTGTACATGAAGTCAAATTAACCTGGCATAGGGCCTATCATACTGTTATAAAGCAGCTTTCAATAAATGAACTTCAGGGTGAAGAGTTAGATTATTCTTAGGTCTATTATAGTAGTCCTTTCTAGGCTGAAAATGCCATCCTGCTCTCTTTACCATCTGTGAGAGCTTGTTGATACTATTCTTTCTGTACAAATCCGAAGCACTGACATTGCTGTTAACATGATCATACATCCACTTACTCTCAATGACATCTCATGAAATGTCAATTGTGGTTTAAAACAATATTCAAGACTCTTTGAAGGAAAGCATTCTCTCATACTGTCTCATTTGGCTAGGAATCACTTCAAAAGGAGATTTGCTTCCTGGGTTTAATAATTCACAGAATTATTGTTGAAGAATAAAAATGTCTTTATGACAGGTGAGAGGGAGATAGCTATCCTAAAACTACTAAGAAGGACTGTATTCAATTTCTTTAACTCATGCAATTATCAATGTTTATTGAATGCCTACTACATAGAAACATTATGTTCTGAAAACTTAAGGAAGCAGGACAAAAAGTTACCTGCTTTTACTTATAAAATGCAAGAGTAAAAATTAATACCACCAGAGATTCAATGGAGTAGCAATAGAATGGGTTTTAAATAGAAAGTTGTATCAGCTATTTCCCAAAAATTCTGTATAACTACTCAAACAATCAGTTACTCATAATTAATTATTTAAGCCTGTCTGTATGGCTGTGTTAGCCCAGGTAACCCTGCTGTAAATTCAAGGATGTCTGCCTTACTGTGCAGGTTTGCAAGTCAGGTGGAAATGCTCTGCTTCCATAAGTTTCTACTCAAGTTGGAATAAAGTTCTTCTCCTGGCAATGGCAGAACAAGAAGGCAAGCATTATGCATCAAGCACATACACCGTCTTTGTTTTCCTTATATGTGCTGACATCCCATGCACCAAAGCAAGTCCCATAACCAAAGTCAAAGTCAAAGAGTAAGGAAATATATTCCATCCATTCCAGGAGGAGGCAGGGAAGGCATATTTGCCGAACAGTACTTGAATCAGTGTTCATTGAAGACCTCTGAGGAAAAAGCTTGACACGTTTGAAGAAAATCTGAAGGCAAATGTGCTTGAAACATAGGGACCGAAGGGGAGAATGATGGGATACGATGGCATTGAAATAGAGACTAGTGGGACAGCTGTTGTCTGGGAATGGTTCTAAGTATAAATTAAAACCTTCAGTGTTTTAAAAAGATTGATAAGAACTTGACTACTGGGGCCACTGTGTGGCGACAACATTGAAAGGGATCAAGACTACTTTAAGCTGTCACTGAAGCTCAGGGGAAAGATGCTGGTAACATGAAGCTGGGTGATGAAAGTGAAGTAAGAGAACACAGTTGGATTTGGAATATATTTTGATAACAGATTTGCACCTCCACAGGTTCTTGATAGCTTGAAAGTGGTAGCAGGGGCTAGGAAAGAGAACAAAACAACCGTAACTGGATCCCAGTATTTTGATATTTGTCACTTAGTAAATCCTAGTTACAATAATTGAACTAGAGGAGGAGGGTATTTTTAGAAACTTGTTTAGATAAATCAAAAGGTTTACTGTGGACAGTAAGTTAATCCCATGACATTCCAAGTAGAGCCCCCAAGGATGGGATTTTAAATATACACTTTGGATAATCACAGACTCAAATTGGGGAATTATGAGGACAACAATAACAACGATAGGTTTTAAACTCACTGAACTCATCAAGATAACTGAGAAATGACCATCAATTAAAAAAAATAGAATAAAGAAATACAATACAAAAATCACCATTTGCAAATTCAACATTTAATATGATCTTAATAAAAAGTGTTTCACTAAAGGCTAGAGTTTAGGCTTAGTGGTAAAATGCTTGTCTGGTTTGCACAAGCCCCTGGGTTTGATCCCTAGCACTGCAAATTACATGAAATGAAAATGAAACAAAAAAACCCACAAACATAAAATGTCACATTTCATTGAATCTACTATTGCTAAATGGTAGCTTAAGTACATCTGTTTAGTTTGGAGCAGTACAGGTAAAACAGAAATCTTCTTAGACTTTATAACAAATTTAAAAAATGGGGAAGTTAGAGAAATGATTTTCTTTCAATAAAATCTCATCTCATTTCTTAGTTTGGATAATTACACTAATTTTTAAACCTAAAAACATAAAAGGAGATGATTGTCAGGAACATTTTTTTTTCCTGTGATGCTTTTATTTTAGTCTTATGCAGAAAGGAAGCCAAGAACGATTACCTGAGCATTATCCATATGTAGTGGGTGATGAGTTTGTGGGTGTCTTTATTTTCTAAGATATGTGAAACACAGTTATGGGTGAAATAAGCAATACTGCCGTATGGAATATCCTTAGTTAAATATGGTGATTCATTAACATGTGGGTCCCAAGCAGGGAATGTATTGCAATTAGAATTTAAGTTGCAAAATATTCATTGACTACAGAAATCCACTATCAATTTTTCCAAGTTAATTGTCTATGAGGATGCAAGAACAGAGACAGGAAGAACCATAAGGAAACGAGCTGGGAATTTGTAGAGATTATAGATAAACTATGGTTATACTTAGATTGGGAAATTGAACATTTGGTTTCCATTTACCTAAGTCTCCAAGGTCTGAATTATACATATTTAGTATATAATATAGCATGTGTGGGTGTGGGTGTGTGCATGCACATATCTATCTGTATATCTAGAAAATGGTCTTTAATTGAAGAGAAAAATCAATTTGGTTTACAAAGAGTTTGACATCCTTGTTTGTTCAGATGAATCAGAATTATAGCTTCAAACCAGGGATTCACTTAGAGAAATAGAGTAAACCCATAATTTATCCTAAACATTCTACTGATAAATGCACATGATCCCAGGGTGATCTTCTCAAATGTTTTAGAGTTGATTTTTCAAATCAGGGAGGGAAAGAGTGGCTGAGAAAAAGCTGAGAAACTGGATAACTCAAAAGGCTTGTGTAAAATAAGATTAATGACAACACAGGAGTTCTGAGAGATACAGATGAAAGAAATGATAAAAACTGAAACATGACCCATCAGATATCTAAAATGATTAATATTTTAATTCAGTTTAGTAGTATGTTTTGAGCATTTATGGAGTGTAAACCTTGGAAGAAATGCAGTGGGTCCCTTTCTTTCAATGGTTCACCATAAACAGTGTGAGCAAACTATTGATGAGCATTTAGCAGAAACTAGGTAAAGTAGAAATGGACAAAAAAATCTTTTCAGGATTTGAACATAAAGGTTTGTGTTGAATAGATCATAAGATATATCAGTTTTACTTTTTGATATGCTGGGGATTCAACTCAGGGATTCTCTACTGCTGAGCTACAACCCCAGCTTTTGTATTTCTATTTTGGTTCAAGATCTTGCTAAGCTGCCCAGACTGTCCTCCAACTTGCAATCCTCTTGCCTCAACCTCCTGAGTAGCTGGGATTATAGGTGTGCACCACTGCTCCTGATGAAGATAGTCTTTTAAAAATAAGAGATAACATCACAGAGGGATAAACAGAATGGTCAAAGGGAGACAGACCACAGATTCCAGATAGTAGAAATGCCACAGGACAAGCCATAGACTATTTAGGTGTGTGTAAGAGGGACCAGGGAGCTCTAATGAGGTGAGGAAATCTCCAAAGATGGTGGAAGGATCACATGGAATGGAAGGAGTGCCATTCATCAAGCGATTCTGGAGCTTCCCCATCTCCAAATTAAATAAGCTTATAGATCACACCTTCTAATTTGTCAATTCTTCAGGGATCTCCATTGATTTTTTTAAGCCAGTATTTAATAAATATCTGAAAAATCACAGTAGAAACTTAGAAACCCACATACTGTAGAAATCTTGAAATTGACAAGTACCCAGATAAGTTGCATCCTCTTGAAACTAATGACCTCACACTGGAAGATAAACACAGGAAGATCTTTAAATGACAGTGCTAACATTCTTTATTATTACTTTAAAAACTTAATAAAAATTAGAAGAATTTCAGGTGAAAAGTGTTCAGAATAAAAATAATCCAATCATCTCTACAGAAAGATGCCTAAAGTCCTGAATTCATCATTTGGGCACTTTTTAGGATTCTTTTTAAATGTTAATATCCACACTTAATCTCCTTTCCTAAAATAAATAAATAAATAAATAAAATAAAATAAAAAGAAAGAAAGAAAGAAAAGAAAAAAAAATGTCTAATTGGTTGTTCTGTAGCTTGAAGATACTAGGGCTAAAAAGGAAAAGGGTTGCCTATTTTAAAAATACCTGTTAGAGGTCAGATATTGTTTATCTACATCATAACTTTAACAGAAAAAATTAGGTATCTTTTTTCCCCCAAAGTTAAATTGCATATAAAATCTATTTAGTTTTTAATCATTTGTTATTAGTTAATATATATTCTTCAATTCTTTTAGATTTGTCATATACGTAAAAAAAATTTCTCACATTAACAACTAATAGTCATGTTGTGCACATAAAATGAATTTTCATCATTCCTTCTCTTTTGTTTCCTAATTAATTAGAAATAATTTTGTCAGCATTTCCCTGAGCTTCGCTTAGTGAAGAATCACTTGAGGAAAATAGGAATCACACTTCCTTTTTACTATTAGACTGTTATCACACATTTAAAAAAAATATTCTTTGCGTTTGCAATTCAAAAGCAGGGAAAACTAATTTAAATACTATGCAAAGTATATAATTTATGGATTTCTTCATCAAAGTGGCTTTTCAGGATTCTATCAAAAAGATACTTTAGATAATAAGGGAAAAGTAAACACAATTCTCAGAACAAGTGAAAATAAAAAGGCTTTTAAACTTCCACTGTGCCCCCTAATGGTAGGAAAGAAAAAAAATCTAGACATAGATTTCATGTTTCTTTTCCAGTTAATTATTCTTTATAGAAAACTTCCTCCAGGTCAGTAGTTTTCAATATGTGTTTTATACAAGTTAAAATATAGAAAGTAATAAAAACACTAGCTATTGTTAAATTTTAGGTCATTAAATTTTAGGAATGATTCCTTGCTATTTGAAATAATCATTGGATGTTTGGGATTAATTCCTTTTCTAAGGTTTAATATAAAAATGAAGCAGTTAATCTCATAATATATATTGTACAAAATAATTCAACTCTATGGGAATCAATCCATATCTTCCTCTCAATTATGTCTGTATTATTGTTTAAAAATCAAACAAATCAGACAATTTTAACTTTATTCACATCCCAAATAGCAGTGTTTGTTCAACTCATTCCATAGATCCTCATTATTTAGGATTTGCCTTTCAGTGATAGAAATCTCTATTGCAAGAAGAAAGCTTCATTCCAAAAGACAATTTGAACATTTTTCTTTTGATAACCCAGAGGAGGGAATAAGTATCATTTAAGTTCACCAAATACATGAAGATTCTGTCTTAGACATGTGACTCTGGGTGGGGGAGGGTGGATATATAGAATTTTCTTCTTTCTGAAAGTACAGTATCCTTTTTGGGGGAGGGGGTAAAAGGAAGACTACATCAGGGAAATAAATTTGATGCAATGGTGAAACATAATAAGAAAAGGAATATAAAAAGAATGAGAAATAACAGCCGGAATGAATCCGAAATGAGCTGATCAATGCAAACACCAAAAGAATAAAGAATCAGAAAAAAATATTAATAATAGTGATACACATTTCCACCTTCTAGCACATGAACAATTTATAGCTTCATTTTATAAACATGAAATTGGTTTTCTACAACATTGAACCACAAGTCAACATATATAATTCATCCATTATTTCAGTTACTTGTAATAAAAACTTTACAGTTTAACAGGAAATCATTTTTATTCCTTGGAGCCACTATTCTTTCTTCTTTACTGATTTTCTTCCTTTTCTCTAAACTCTTTGACTTAATCTCTATATTATAATTGATTCTCTGATGACCTTCCTTTTTCTTTTAGCCTGTACTATCTAAAACTTATATTCATTTTGAAACCACGAAACATTTGCTCAGAAGTTTAGGCTATACAAAAAAATACTCTGATTCTTTTAGGAACTTCCAAACCAAAGAAACCCTTGATTTCCTGCATTCATCCTGGACACATTACTTAAATACTAGAAATAATAGACTTTATGTTTCACAAAATCAGAATGACAAATTCCTGGAGTGGGAACATGAAAGAAAATGGGGAGGGGGTGGGAGAAGGGGTGCTGGGGTTCTTTTCCAGGATGCTGTATATGGCAGTGCTTTTGGATGACTCCTTCTGTGCGTCAGAAATCCGGAGCAATAGCAGCAATTAGGGAATATCGTCACTTACAGTCAAGGTTCAGAAGTGGGGAAGAGATGAGGGACAAAGGAAAAAGGGAGGAGGAAGTGGGGGGAGAAAGAGAGGGATAGAAATGAGGACAGGAACACCCCTAATCCCTGTACAGTCATGACATCATCCTCCTGCTTAAATATATATAGGGAATGGCCAGAGCATCTCTTATAGTTCTCTCACTTTCAGAGTCAGCTGAAGGCTAGAGAAAGCTCCACAGAAAGCCTTTCAGTGTCTGACATCTGTGGACTTGGCTTGAGAGAAGGCTGAGAGAGATGATGGCAGGCATGAAAATCCACCTGGTGTGCATGATACTCCTGGCTTGCATCTCCTGGAGTCTGTGCTCAGGTAAGCCGAACAGCATTTCACAAAACCCTTCAGTGATTTCTTTGCAATGTGTTGCTACTTATGTTAATGTATCCAGGGAGAAGAGTTTTTCCTCTTTATTCAGGATTTGCCTTTTCCTTGATATAAACTGTGAATATCATCTTATTCTGTCTTTCTGTGTATAAGAAAAGAGATTTATTTTTCCCTTTTCAAAATCTACAAAGCAATAAAAAAGATTTAAGGTAACACTGCATGCCCCCTCTGTAATACAATGATGAGAGAAAAGCAAACAAATGAACAAAAGTTTGAATTAGGTTGGGCATTATATAATGAGAAGTACAGGGAAAGTGACTGTCGATGTGCAAGCTCATCATTAAAACTCATTCCATTCAAAATGCTTTATTATGATCATCAGAAATTCTCCTGGAAAGTGGTGGCTTCCCCTCACTTATCTTTGTAATTGACTTCAAATGATTTTTTTAAAAAGTCACTGTGTTAGGCTAAAACAAAATAAAATTTGATGAATAAGTAAATAGAGCATTATTTGCAAAAAAAAAATATTTCTAGAAAATATAAAATCCTCCAAGTTCTTTATAAAAAATATATTTTATGGTATATTTATATGATACAGCATGCTATTCATATAATTGCTTTTAATTGCATGTCATTTAAGTTGATGCAAAACATAATTAGAAAATTGGTATTCTAATGTTAATGGAAATATTTAGTTTTAGAGTGTTTTACATATGACAGTTAAGTAGAAGGCATATATTATCAAATATTTATAAATAACACATCTTGAGAATAAGTTTTAAATTTAAAGAAGTAACATGAAATATTATAATGATTACAATATGCTTCAGCTAATGCTTGAAAAATAATTGAATAATCACATCAAAGTGAAAATGAGAAAAATACATTAAAATCATTTAACCTGCTTTTATAGCTTTGATACCTCATATGTAACATTGATGTTCAATTCAAACTCATAATTTTTAAGCATAAAATTAAGATCTATTAGAACATAAAATATAATTTATACAAAGTTTTTCTTTGTTAATAATTAAAAAAGAATTTTGCAAAATTTTATGAGAAAAATACCAACTTTTCTACAATTGTGATTTTATTTAACACATGAGATTAAAGATATAATTAGACTATGTAGAAAAAAATTAATTGAACATTGTATCTATTAACTTGAAGTTGCTTGCTGTGATAAACCTAAATTTACAGGGGTTTGGTGAACAGTGTTCATACATGAATAGTAGAATTTGTCTTTCCTTTTCAAAAGCATATTGCATCTTTAACAAATTGAGTTAAAAGTTCTATGGTATAATTTAGTTCCTAGATATGAGTTTTAATAATGGATTCTCTAAGTGTGATACTTTTTATAAAAGTACAGCGTAAAAGGAAGATAGAGCCACTTTTAATATATGCTTTGTTTTATCACAAAAGACCAGAAAGTATGAACTGTCATGTTACTATCGTGTTCTACAACTTGTTATTATTACTTGTAGAATTTTCAAAGTTTTTATTTTCCATAATATGTTTATAAGTGGAAACTTAGGATATTCTAAAAAATTCAGATTCATTTTCAACACTACTTTACATATGTTGATGGACAGATCCACTTTTCCTTACTCATCTTGATAAAATTGTAAAGTAATCATAATTCAAATTCTTGTTTAAAGTAGAAAACAATTCTTTCAAGGAGTGTTTTGTAAAATGACATCTCATGTGAAATAAATCTCAGTATCTTTTCTATCCTAAAGTTATCAGTCATCAATTCCCTTTGGTTTTGTGTTGAAAAAGTCTCTTCTACTCATATTTTCATTATGTTGACTATGAAATATCAATATACATACTTTCTATATGTGTGAACTATTTCTGGTAAAAATAAGCTACTCCAGCATATTTGATGAAATCCATGTTATACCATATAATAAAAAATGTTACTGAGATTCAGAGATTAAACAGCTACAAATCACAAATAATCATGGCTTATTTTCTTAGAAGTGCTTCTATTCTTCTGGTCTCCTGCTAGCCTAAAATTAAATTATCATTCATTTATTCTGAATATATTTTTAAAGAAAATAAATGCATAAAAGACACTAAGCCTCTAAGACTAATTTTTTAAGACTAATTTAAAATATGTAGGTTAAGTTATAATTATATAGTGCGTGATTACATAGTAAACATATGGTTTTGATTTTTTCTCAGATTCTGAAGAGGAAATGAAAGCATTAGAAGCAGATTTATTGACCAATATACATACGTCAAAGGTAACTTTCTTTTCTTTAACTTGGGGGAGAAGAATATATAAATTTTCACTGTACATATGGTGTCCTTTTCTTATAGTAATAACTTCCCATCAAGACTGAAAAGTTCCTTGAGAGGCATTTCCTTTTGGGGTAAACTTTGAGCTCTAAGGAGTTAAGGGTGTTAATGTGACAGGGAAAGAAACTACAGTAACTCAATCAGCATTGTGGAACTTTTACTAAGTAGCCACATATGATTTATGTGGTCATGCAAATGTATTTAAAGAAACTGACTTCCATCCTTAGTGCATCATGTATGATGAAAGGTATATTGGCCTCTAATGTAGCACTTAAATGAACTTTTCGCCTTTTTTATTACATTGTAGAAAATAAAATAGGTTTCCTAAATTGAAAATGACAGAGTATGACAACCTGTGAAAGAAATGTGCTCAAGAGGAAATAGTACTAGACAGGCAAACAGTAGCCTTGAGGTTTACTCCTGAAATCTTGACTTACAAACTATTTGATCTTAAATAGTTCAGTTAAATAGCCTGGCTTTTCCTTTGTTTCCTTTTTATTAAATGCAGTGATTAAAGCTTACGATCATCTAGAAATTTATAGTTCTGTAATGTTTTCAAAAGTTATAAGCTGTACTCTTTATTGTATGGCAACATTTAAATTGTCCCTCTAATGGAAGAGTCATCTGTACCTGATAATTGTTTTTATTGAACCAAGTAAAAGTTTGTATCCTGAGCCTTATTAATCCTTTCTTGGGATGTTAAAAGCAAATTTTTTAGTTCGCAACCTTTACCTAGAAAGAAAAAAAAAACTCAACTAATATATGTCTGATAATCATGCTACCATACTACATTGATACTACATTGATAATTCAGAGTTAGTCAATCAATGGGGATCTAAATATGTGGTCAGAGCATAGGTTTCCAATCAAAAGATTTCTTCTGTAGGAAAAATTTCCAGCTGAGGCAATCACTTGGTACCATGATAGTTATAACACTGCAGTACCAAAGTTGAAGAGACTATAACCATAATGGTATCAAGTTAATGTTTTACTAACTCAAGTATTTAACCTTATGATAATAGACCCTTTGCTACCATTTATTCAGAATCACAGTAGCTTTATGGTTTCTCCTACACAAAAGTAGGACAATAACTGAAATCATTAGTCTGTTTTGAAAAATAGATTAGATTTCAAAGCCTGGTGAAATGTTATAGATTTTATTTGTCAAATTTCAAGTCTACATTAGCACAGAAAGGTCCTAAATAATCCCCCCAAATATGATATAGTTTGGGGAGTGGGAGCTATTTGAGAACCTATTGAGAGTAGAGTTGTGATTATTTTTCTGACCAAGATATTATAAAGATAAACTAATCCTAGTACATGGACTGATTTAATTTTTTCTCTTAAGAGAAATGCACTGCAAACATATAGGATGAATATTTTTTCCCATTTCTCCCTTAAATTCATTAAGTGGAAAAAAATTGAATTTCAATGCCTCTTTTTAATCAAGATATAGAGTCTAAGATAAGTAGGTCACATAATTTTAATTGTTCCAATTTCATTGCTTATTTCTTATTTTTATAAAATTATTTTATCACTCATTTATAAGAAAGATTATTCAATCATTTATGCTGTGTTTATAGCACTATGCAAGTGGGAACTCTAGATTTACAACCATTTTAAACAAATTGCTACATTTAAACATTGGATAAGAATAGTATTTGTGGTTGATATGAATACAACTCTATTATTAAATTCTCTAGAAAGCTTTAGTTTTCCTTTTTTCTACTTCATAGGTAAGATAAGTGAGAAATTTCAATTTTATAGTAAAGTTGTTTAGATATTGGAATATTATTGCTGAAATACACCTAGGCAACAGAAAGTGAAGAGAGATTCTAATGGAAAAGAAATGGAATGTAGAGAAGAATTTTTTTCTTCTCATAAACAGTTGTCTTTATTATCAATGCTAGTGTTTTGATATAGTCTTATTAAGAAAGAGAACCTGATATAGTATATCTTTAGACTATCAAAAAGCTAATTGAATATTCTAATTTTCTGTGATCAAACTCAATGCCTTTCATATAGAAGGTGTTCAACGATGCTTATGAACTAATAATTGGAATGCAGGATTTGTTAATAAACTCATATTTTATATCCAAATGTAAAAACTTCGATGACAGACAGATGACTTTGATTATTTTCAATTTGGTGCTGTCTTTCAATTTATCCATCTGCTCGGTTCATCTGAGTTCAGTGAATAACATGTAGTGACAGTTTGTCGTACCACTTAGGTCACATTTAATACAGGAAAGAAATTTGAGAAGCATCATGAGCAATATTAGAAAGTTAGACCTTTGTAGTTCAAACCTTCTACAAATATGTTTCCAAATACATGTCCCTTGGTTGTCCTTTGGTCAAGATGGCTCTTCCTGCTGTGCTTCCTCAGTGGGACAGGGGCTTGGTGACTTTTTACTCTATGTATTCTGCTTAGTAATAGATATTTGCTTAATGACATCTTTCCAGATTTATAAAAGCAAATTTGTTTATGTGTTTTCATGGTAATTTGTTTTTCTTCATATTTAATCAAAATCGATATTTATCATTTGGCTATAATATGTCAAGAAAGGTTATAACTAGATCTGCATCCAGATTTCCCCAGAGCTAACTGTTTAAAAGTATTTGAACTGCTACTTTTGTTGTATGCTACTTACTCATTTGCACCTGATTCAGTTTTTTAACACTGCCTTCTCTTCTGGTAGATTTCATGCTTATTGCTATTCTATTAATCTATCCCATTGATTACTCAGCTTTAAAATGCATTTTAATAATGGGCATGGTAAGACTTTCCTTATTACTATTTAATTTTTCTAAGTCTTCTATTACTATTTAATTTTTCTAAATCTTCTTGGTTATTCTTGACACAGTCATCCTTTGAATTTACCTTCTTTTGCCAAATCCTCATACAACTTCTAGTCTCCCCACATTTTTTTCCAGTTGAGACATTGATTTGCAAATTGCATTATATTTGGATAGTAATTCAGAGAAAATGGTTACCTGATATTGTTATCAAGCCTATCCATCATGTCTTTGTCATCATTTAAATTTGTAGCTTTTATAAGTCCTTCAGGAAAAGTTTACACTTTCCTTTATCTTTGCTCTTACACATTTTTGCTAATTTTAATTAATTTGTAATAGGTTCTCCCACTTCTTTATATGTTTCCTTATTGGTTACTCTTGACATTGAAGAATAGCTGATTATATTAATTATGGTTTCAGACAAAATATTATTTAAAAAAAAAGACAATTTCAGAAAATATTAAAATTTGCAAATAACTTGGTCAGTTGTGGTATTGGCCATGACAACTATTAATGTGTGAAATATTCAATGACTTCACATTATTGTGATTGTCAAAATTTATTAATAAAAATTTATTCCATGCTTCCTTTCACATGAAGCTAAAGTATAACAGAGAATAGTATTTTTGAATTTTGAATTTTTTCATCTGATTATATACACACATATTTATAGATTTATACTGTTATTTTCATTTTCTTTCTTAATTTCCTCTGTGTGTATCTGCATCTGTATGTGTGTATAACTTCATTCCATTCTATTACATAGGTAACATGAGGTGCTGGCACCATGCAACTTTGTGACATGAAGGTACTCAATTGATAGTACTGTATTTATTAGAGTAACTATTAGACTCTAAAGTATAATTGTGTAACACAACAGAAGTTCATGTATTTATTTGTATATGTTTGGTTGCAATATCTTTTCTTTTTTCTCTATTTCAGATCAGTAAAGCAAGTGTTCCTTCATGGAAAATGACCCTGCTAAATGTTTGCAGTTTCATAAATAACTTGAACGGCCAAACTGAGGAAACAGGAGAGGTTCATGAGGAAGAGCTTGTTACAAGAAGGAAACTCCCTGTTGTTCTAGATGGCTTTAGCCTGGAAGCAATGCTGACAATCTACCAGCTCCAAAAAATCTGTCACAGCCGAGCCTTTCAACACTGGGAGGTAAAATGAAAACAAAATATGAGTATAATTATATTTATACTAGTTAGCTTTCATTTGTATTGATTTTTATATCCTGGCCAGATCATAACCGGAAGACTTACAAATGTTAACGAAGAATAAACCATGTGTTGAGGTCAACATTGCTTCAGATCTTCAAAGTGTCCTTCAAATATTTGGAGTTTAGCAAAAACAGTTTTTCTTCAATCTTAAAAAGGAGGATATATCTTTAGGCAGATTTGATCCATATGCTTTTACTGTACATAAATGGAAGGCATACTTAGGCAATCTTTGTTGGTAGTGGTACTGGTGGCATGTCTAAGAAATTTAAGAAACTCAAAATGTTTTCTTAAAAACACATGTATGTGTATTTATCTATAAACAAACACTGAACACAAAAAGTGTCCAAATAAAATGGGAATAAAGACACAAAATGTTCTTTTGAATATATTAGTCAAATAAAAAATATATTTTCATAAGTAAAAGTATAAAATCAGGATCTGTATCTCTTTTATTCCAGTTTTATTTGGAACTCCCAGGTTTGTCTGTTCATAAGGGGTTTGGGGAGCTTTTGTATTTGAATATGTTAGGTAAATAAATTTGTTTAGTTTATAAAAATATATATAAAATAGGAATCTATATCTGCATCATTCTGGTTTTAAGAACCATTGTGGTCTGTGCTTATTTATAGATAAACACATGTGACTTTGTGAGTGTATCTATCTTCCTATTATAATTGAGTGGTGGATTTCAGGTATTCTGAGCAGCTGAATTCGGTCTATCACAGCCAAAATAGCCAATTGCCATAATACAGATTTAAAACAAAGGACTAGACTGGTGACTTCCTGACTTTGGTTTACAAATATTAATTTGTTTGCAAAATTAAAAAATGCTTTAATAATGAAATTTGACTTATATTTAGTAAATGTGCAGAGCTAGCCATTTAGAACCAGAAGATAGTTTGAAAGTAACTAATACTTCTTTCTTGGGTTTGCACAATCTAAATGTATAACATTAAATCTGTGAAGGAACAGAGTAATAAAACTAGTCAAAACATTCTACATTCATCAAAGTTATGTTCATCCATATTTCAGTGTAGCTGCCAATTAAATATTCTGAAACAATTCCAACAATTTTTTTCTTTGGACAGGCAACTTAAATGCCAACATTTAAGCTACCATCACTTAGGTATAACCACAATTATCTTCAGTTCCCTACATATTAATTCTAGTTCCACCCCTTCTCTCCTACTGAATAAATAAGCAAATATGAGAGCATTAAAGGAAAAATTATTTGTAAAATTTAATAGTTTGACAATTATTAAAGATAATGTTTTGGAGCTCGGGTTGTAGCTCAGTGGTAGAGTGCTTACCTAGCACATATGAGGCCCTGGGTTTGATCCTTAGCACCACATAAAGATAAATAAATAAAATATAGGTATTGTATCCATCTAAAACAACAAATTTTTTAAAAAGATAATGTATCGCAAAACACTATGATTTTTTGACTTAATTGATATAAGTTGCTGTAAAAGATAAATTAGAGTTTTGGAAACATGAAAAAAAATATTGAGGTTAAACAAGAGAAGAGATAAATATATGCTTTAAAAAAAGGAATATTTAACAATTTTCCCAACAGGAGAAACATTTTTTTCAGATTAACCTCCATGAAAAATTTGCTTAATGTTTTATGTACTGAGTTTACACCAACACCGAAGATCTGAGGGTGCCTTCCTTGCTGTTATAACTAACTTGTGACTTGTGCCATGGAGATGCCTGCAGGAAAGGCAAATACAAGCAGAATAGCTAGTGCTTATTCTAACCAGTAAACAAAAAGATGCTTTCCAGATGAAAAGCCAAAAAAGACTAGTTTTAATTTTACTTGCTGTACTATTCATTCTTTAATTTAAATTCTGACTAAATGGTTTATTCTTCAAAATATTGTTTAGGTCAATAAAACTTGAAAATACAAATCTAAACATGGGAAAATGTCAATTATATGTTATTTATCCAGAAAAAAAACCCTGAATAAACTATTATGCAGACAAGTCAAGTGCATATAAGATTGGAACTTTTGCTATTTTAAATGTTATTGAGTGATTTAAAAATAAAATTATAATGTCATTCTGAGTATAGTACAAGTAATTACAGACTATGCACAGAGAAACGAAAGATTAAGGAACTAGATTGTCTGACAGTAGCTGGTTTTCCTTCTCTGAAACTGAATAGCTGTGGGTTGAAATAAAATACATGATGATATGATGTTATGCATGTTCATTATAATTTAAATGTCAGTATTAGTTATAGTGACCTCGAAGTTTAGAAAATAACCACAACTAAAGAGATCTTAGTGAGTTAAACAGAGCTTTCCTAAATGCTGATGTACATAACAACTAAGGCAGAGCAGGCATTCTTGTATGACTAAGAAATGAATTTTAGAATGGCCTTCAAGTCACCTTGGAAATTGACTTAATTGAATATAAAATCCTGTTAACTTTTCAGATAAAGTTGATTTACCAGATTCAAAACTATTTTTGTTGTGACAAATGATGTGTTTCATACAATTTTGGTCTCCTCATCGTAAATTCAAGCATGAAAAATATTCAAGTGTGTATTTGGTGTGTTCTCTTCTCTGGAGAGATTAGTGTCAGACCTCTAAAAGTACAGAGATTTTTACAGAGCTTTCCTGTGTTTACAGCCTGATGAACTAGGAAGGACACTGAACAGAGAATCAGAAAGATCAGGTTAGGTCCCATCTCGGGCATTTGACAGTCATATATCCTTTAATAAAACAATTTCTTTGATGTTACATGTTTTGCTCCAGACAGAAAATAGGATAAAATATACAAAAATGCTCCAAAATAGAGATTTTGTGCATATAAGTTTCATTTGTGTCCTATTTTTCAGATAATTCAGGAAGACATTCTTGATAATGGAAATGAAAAAAATGAGAAGGAAGAAGTCATAAAGAGAAAAATTCCTTACATTCTGAAAAGGCAACTGTATGAGAATAAACCAAGAAGACCCTACATACTTAAAAGGGGTTCTTACTACTACTGAGGAGATATACATTTTCTTTACATTTGATTGTGATTTATCATCCTTGTTTGAATACTAATTATATATGTGTGAAAATGTGACAAAATGTGCTTATTTTGACTCTTCCACAATTGTGATTTATTGGGTGTGATTTTTCTGCATACATATAAATTGGACTAAATGTTTTCAAATAAATCTACATCTTGAGCATGATGTGTTATGTATAATTGGAATAAACAGTTATCACGTTACATATAGCGTGTTTTGTAGTTTTGAAAAACACATTATGGGTTGTTTAAACAGTCAGAATATTTGACATTTTATGTGAAATTATGAGAAATTCTAACAAAGTAGGACAGCAAAGTCTAGCCTATATTATCATTAATACAAAACAAAGTAATGGCACATCTTCTGTTATTTGACTGATTATTTTATCAAATTGAGAGGAATACTTTCTTTTTTCAAGACTCACTCATGTATCTCATATATAAGGATAGTTATTGGGGGCCCATCAGAAAGACTGATTAGTGGCCTGTTGTTAATTTTGCCTGCTGTAGTGAATGGTTTTAAAGTGAAATTTTGTCTGTGCAATGAATTTGATAGCTAATAAAGAGACAATAAGCCATCAAAATTATATGCTTCTCTGCAGATTACTTCCATTGGAAGAGTTAGTTTATATTGACTTTTTTCCCACTTTTCACATTTTGACCCAGGACGTGACACCTTTATTTTTTAGTTTACGGAGTTATCTGTGACTAGTATTTTTTTCTCTTTTGGGGGGCATATTTGAGCCAAAAGCTATACTTCAAAAATTCCTCTTACATAGCCTTTACATTTTATCATGAATAGTGAATTTCAGAGTCTCTCTTACCGAGAGAGAGTCTGTCTAGGAACACTTTTCTTATAGAATTGTAGCCTCATCATTGTCATCTATGAAAGGTGAAATCAGGGCTTAAGTTGTTGTATATTCTTTAGAAATCCAGTTCTTTTGATGAGATTATCTTTCTCCTTGGTTTAATCCACTCACAGTATGATTTAAGAGCAGCTACAGATAGCTGGGATTTTCTCATAAAACCCTCACTTTTCACAACCTGTGTCCCACTATCTTTTGACATCTCATCAAATTCAACACCAGTAAACACCCAAGAGATCAATTATAAGGAAACTACTTCGTATTGATTAAGAATGTGTTCTCTGTAGTTCGATTGCTCAGATTCAGCTCGTCTGCTCACTAGCAACCTTGGATAACTTATTTAACATCTGTGTTTCTTTATTGTACAATGTGGATAATGATAGGGATTGGAAGGATTGAATGTACTGATATGTATATATAAAATGCTTAGAATTGTCCCTAAAATTGTACTAAATTTGGCAGTTATTATTAATAACAGTTTCTGTTGAGGAAACAGCCATCGCAAAGCATATTTCCTTCTTTATTTCATTAGCCAACAATAGTTCAGCCCTCCTAGATCATATATTATCATCAGAATTCTGTTTTAAGCCAATATTTATCATCTTCCATCCCTTACATGCTTTCACTGATTTGCTCTGGAACTCATAGTCATTGCTTTCCAAGTAGCCTTCTTTGATATTAACTGATTTTTCCTTCACATTGCACAATATAGGGTCTGGAAGTGAGATGTGTGTTATGGAAAATTCCATACCATTTTTCCTTTCCAATTCAAAATCTATTATTAGAAATGAAGAGCATAAGACAAGTCCATCTATTATGTTTTGAACAGCTATTCTCCCTAGTTACTTGCTTTATGCACTATCCTTTAGGATGTGCATACATGTAGAAGATCCATCTAGACATCTCCCTTCTCAGTTTTTGAACATCTTTACTTTATAATAAATATTTACCATTCTATCTCAACCAATCACTTCCTTGGTCGTTACATAGAATTTTTCACTGCTAATATTGTCAATCTTTCCAAAATCTCAACTTTATGCCTTCTGTTCTATAGTTATCATCTTTTCTTTCCAGTTCACATACACCTAGTACTTGCATTTACAATTATGATGCAGTCCAATCAATTAAACCCAACTCTTTTTTGTTTTTTACCTTCTAATAATGCCTCAAGTTTCATTTTATTTGGCTTGGATTTTACGTTCCAAAAGTGAAATCACTCTTACCCTTAACTCCTTGCCCTATCTCAATTGAGCATGTCAAAAGACAACTGGTTAAACACAAATTTCTCCTGATTCTAACCTCACATGAAAGGTTTAATATACTTGGAGAAAAGTGCCTAACCTTGCTGAACTAATGCCTAAAATTTTTGTTTACAGCTCTCAAGCCCTTATTTATGTCCACAATTTCTTCTACACTTTCCTAATAATTTTTGCACCTGATTCTCACTGATGTTTGTTTCAAGTCTTCTCTTCTTTCACCTCCTTTCCTTGTAATGACTTTCTAACTATTTACCAAGTTTTTTTTTTTTTTTAAAGAAGAAAATTGAATCATTCCTTTCTCTTTCAACTATAACAACAAACCTGTATCTATCCCCTGCTTTCTTCCTCCCCTTCCATTTCATTGAGGAAATGTCCTTCTCTTCTCAGGGTCATTTCTTTACTTCCCCATCTCAGTAAATGGTCTAAAACCTTGTTCAGGTTAAAACATTAGCAATCACTCTTAACTCCTTTCTTTATCAGATACCCTCCATGTAGTCCATTAAGAAGTTTGTTGACTTTGTATTCAAACTATACCTCAAATTTATGTACTTCTTGCCACATCCACAAGTATCTAAGTCATTTCCCCCCTGGAGCTATGGTAATATCTTCCTAGCCTCGTTCCCTTGTGGGGGTGGGGGTGGGGGTGGGGAAGACTGATACAGCAGGAGTGGGAGCCGTTTATTGTAGGACAGGAGGGGTATATATACATTACACATAGCTTATCTTAATTAACATAAACTAGATACAGCAGTCAACCAATAAGGAATCTCCACACTTAATGGCTCACTGGCGTTACTTCACAAACCACTCCCTCTGGCAAAATGCCAGGCGCCATCTTGACTTGTTTACAGACCCTAACATTCCCTGATATCATTTTCATCCATTCACATGGCATAGCACCATTTTTAAAAGAAATGATAAATTTGATACCTCTCTCCAAATCCTAGAATGGGTATTCAACTTCTGGTTCACCATGTGAGAAGCTTAGAAGTCTCCTCTCCATCCCATCAATAATAAAGAGATGAACAAACTGAAAAATGAATGAATCATTAGATCCATAAGAGAAGTCATGGGGCAAACCACTGTCCCTGAAATTAGAGAGTGAAGCAGGTAAGTACAGTAACTCCAACTTCATGAAATGGAAATTCCCAAGTACTAATGTTTATTTGAACCACTGACTGAGTAGGAGGTTGAAATAATAATAGGAAAATCCCTGGAGGTTCACTGTGAATATGTCTGGGAGGAAAAACATACAGGGTGACCCAGTCCTCAGAAGGCCCTCATGCTTTTTGAATTACACCTAGGTTAGTTCAACCAATTTTATACAGTGAATACTGGGGAAACTCCTATTTTTTTTTTCCTGAGAGAGATAGGGAAAAAGGAATCATTTAAAAATATACCTGAGTATTTTGTTTTTTTTTTTAAAAAAAGGTCTGTCCTCAGTAGAAACTATTTAACTATAGCATAACTTGTTAGGATTTTATCAGAGCCTCAATGACCTTGGGGAAGGTGGTGGGAACAGGTGAGCCATGAGTAGTGTCAACATGGAGATTACAGGGTTAATTCTATAGATTGAGCCCATGTGCTTCTACTCAACAATTTTTTAAAGATACAATTTACACAAGGTCATCCTGGCCCTTTTGTGATTTAAGATAATAGCCCACAATAAACAACATGTTATTCTCAGGACTAAGAGACATCTACCCAAGATTTCTCCTTTGATAAGAGGAAGACAGACTTCCCTCTTCTCAGACTACCAAAAAAAGTCTATTTTTTAGAAAATATTCTTTGGGGTTGTGGCTCAGCAGAAGAGCACTCGCCTAGCACGTACGAGGTGTTAGGTTCTATCCTCAGCACCACATGAAAATATATAAATAAAATAAAGGTATTGTGTCCAACTACAACAATAACAACAACAACCAAAATTAAAAAAAAAAAAAAAAGTTGTAGATAAAACCGGTCAGCACAAAGACGAACAAACTTGCACAAGGTCCTTGTCATATTATTTAATTTTATTGTAGTTATACATTTTTACCCTCCACCCCATAGATTTTGCTTGGACCTTCATGAGTAAGACATGTGCAATAGACATTTAGAAGTCTGCTACAATCCAACTGTCAATCAAGAAGTAGGAGCAATGCTTGAATGCCTTTTAACTCCAATAAACACTAGGACACAAAGAAGGCAGCTGTTGATTTCCTATGTGAAATGACTTACTTTCTCCCTTGAGAGTGTCTTTTTCCTCTTCTTTCTCATCTAATAAATTTTGCCATACTTGTACTAGGCCTTGTGTCTTGCTTGAGCAACTTTTCTCTTACAAAGACCCAAGAGATGAGAAACCTAGCTTCTGATAACAAAGAGAAATACCCAAATGCAGCTCTCTATAACCATTCTGTTCTGATTAAGGCAGTGCAGGGGGTGAATGCAGAAGCATGTGTGATGTTTACAATACAGAGATACAGCATCACTAAAAGAACAAAACCCAATTAAAGGCCTATATTATGCACTTTCTCACACACACTCCCCTCATTCCTCAGCACCACAATAATCAAGGAATTCTTAAAACAATTTCTTTTACTTAGTATATCATGTTGGGGTACCAAAAAAAAATTATAAAGTATACTAAGAGGTTTTATTAAAAAAAACAACTTAAAGAAACAGAGCAAATATTTGAACTTGACTCAGAGCTGGTCAGGTTGTTGAATTAAGAGACAAGGGGTCTGATATTTAAAATGTTCTAATAGTCTGACCAAAACATTTGACAAGAACAACTTAAAGGAGGAAAATCTTGTTTTGGACTCAAAGTTTCAGAGGTTCAGTCCATGATTGGCTGATTTCATTGTTTCGGGCCTGAAGTAAGACAGAATAAAAAAGGGTGTGGTGGCAGAAAGCTGCTTAGCTTATGGCTGCCAGGAAGCAGAGAGAGTAAGAAAGGAGCCAGGGACAAGCTGCATTCAGGGACCTCCTTCCTCCAGACATGCCTCACCTGCCTACAATGCCCACCCACCAATTAATCCAGCAAATAGATTAACCCACTGATGAGGTTATAGATCTTAATCTAATCATTTCACTTTTAATATTTCCACATTGTCCAACACATAAACTGTTGGGGAGACACCTTATATCCAAACCTTAACAAATTCTGTCAAAGTTAGGAACTGAAATGTCCCCCAAAAGGTCATGTGCTGAATGTTTGAAACTTAAGTCAGCAATCTTCATTAAGTTGGCAATGAATATGATGAACTTTCATCATATTCAGTTGTCCAGAAGTGTTTGGGGGATGTCATTTGATCATGAGAGCTCTACCATCCCGAATGGATTAACCCAGTGATGAATCCATAATCTGAATTATTATTGGGAGTTAGCAGAAGGTGGGACCAGTTGAAGTGATTTGGTCCTTTCAGGTGTGCCCTTGAGGACTATATCTAACTTCTGCCCCTTCTCACCTTCTCTCTTCCCTTCCCAACCACGTGAGGTGAGTAGCTTTGCTCTGGTCACATGCTTTCTACTTATGAAGCTCTGTCTTATCTCAGGCCCAAAACAATGGAGTTGGCTGACCTTAGACTGAAACCTCTAAATCTGTGATCCAAAATAAATCTTTCTTCCCCCAAGTTGATTTGCTAAAAAACTTTTGTCACGGTGACAAAAAGTTGACTTACAGAAAATCAATACATGTAATAGGATAGTTGCTATGATCATAACCAACCATGTGGTTCAGAAATTTTATAAATGGTTTGTGGAGGAAATTTGGAAATGCAGTCTAGAGAAGCACTGGAATTTTATATGCAGAGTTTAGTGGGTGATTTTTGTGTGAGCTCAGCCACCTTAAATGATGTTAGGAGTGCAGAGAATCAAGACTGTGCTCATGAAGTGTCAAGTGGGGACTGAAACAGACACCAATCCTGACACATTCTGGTGAAGAACATACCTATATTTTGTTTGCCTATGTCCTGAGATTTTTGTGTAAGACTGAATTTTAAGGTGATTTTAATTAATTTGGTAGAGTAAATTTCAAGGTAGCCCAGCATTCAGATAGTAGCATGGTTATTGCTGGAAGCATTTAACCAGATTTAGAGTGAGAATCAAGAGCAAGAAGCAGAGTAAATAATTTGGTCCAAAAAGTACACGTAAAATCAGGGCCAAGAAAGATGCAATTGCAGATAACAAGTCAAGTATTTTACACTAAAACAATAGATAGATGTTTTGATAGATGATAGATGCTTTGAGGGCATCTCTGGAAATAGCCAGGACTCACTCATCAGTGGTATAACATTTAAGCTCCCTAGAAAGACTGTCCTTTTAGAGCAGAGCACCCTGAACTTACATGGATGACTAAGAAGTTGTATCCTCAGGATCACTTTCATCATATCCAGTTGTCCAGCCACTCAGAGACCACCGAAATCATGTCCTAAGGGGATCTGGCTACTGGCCTTGCTGGTGGTAGCCCTTGTGTCATCCAGGCAATACTGGTTTTATAGATATAAATATATGAAAGAGTTTGGCATCATATAGATTTCAAAGGAAATCTAAGAGGCTAGGCAATATGTGGCAGGGTCAGAACCTCTGTAGTCAGCCTTGAGAGGGTAATACGTGAAGCTGTGAGAATGAAATTGAAGCTGACGTGGAGATCCCAGGAAGTTAGAGTTGCCAGAAACATGGAAGTCTGCTGTGGAAAGCTACAGGCAGTAACCAGAAACTGATAGAGGCCATGTGACCTGTTACAGGCAGGGCTAAAAAGGCAGCCTTCTCTCCAAGAACTCTGGGGCTCACATCTTGACACAACCTACACTAATTACTGGACATGGAATTGCAGAAGTTCATGTTTGTCCTGCTAAGTTTCACTCTTGCTTTTATTCCATCCTTCACTTCTGTTTTAATCAGCTTTGCATTGCCATAACCTAAGGAACTGGCAAAACGAATCTAGAGAGCAAAAGGTTATTTTGGCTCGTGGTTTCAGAGGTTCAGTCCATGATCAACTGACCCCATAGCTCTGAGTCTGAGATGAGGCAGAATATCATGGTAGAAGAGTGTGACAGAGGAAAGAAACTTAGGACATGGCAACCAGGAAGCAGAGAGAAAGCTCTGCTCACTGGGGACAAAATATAAATCTCAGAGTCATGCCCCCAGTGATCTACTTCCTCCAGCCAAACCCTACCTGCCTACATTTACCATCTAGGTAATTCATATCAGTGGATTAATTCACCAATTTAGTTACAACTCTCATAATCTAATCATTTTACCTCTAAATATTCTTGCATTGTCTCACACAATGAGTTTTTGGGGATACTTCATTTCTAAATCATAACACTTTCCATGCCCCCTCCTTTCTTATATGACAGTAGAATGCATTTTGACTCATTGTACACAAATGGAGCACAACTTCTCATTCCTCTGACTGTACATGGTGCAGAGTCACATTAATAATGTAATCATACACGTATATAGGGTGATGTCTATTTCATTCTATTGTTCTTCCTATCCCCACAGCCCCAACAGCCCACCTGTCCCCTAAATCCCCTCTGCACAATCCAGAATTTTTCATTTCTCCCTCCTATTTCTCCCTTTTAATATGGCAATGTTTACCCTGTTATGTTGTATGTTGAAAGAATGTAACTTGCTTTTTGACTTTTATAAGGTCTCACAGCTAAGTTTTGCTTTGAGTTTGAGAGAAAGAATTGAGATTGGACTTTGAAAGCAATGCTAGAACTGTTGATACCCTCGGAACTCCTGGAGATGAACTGAATGCATTTTATATTATGAGACGGTCATGAACATTTGGGGACCAGCAGCAGAATATTATAGTTTGAATCTGGAATTCCCCCAAAGACTCATATGTTGAAAGTTTGGTACCCAAATCAACAATGTTCAAAATTGGTGTTTTGGGGAAGTGATTAAATCATGAAAACTCTTAACCTCTTCAATGGATTAATACTATGATGGATTCATAATCTGAATTTTTATTGTACTATTGGAAAGTAGTAGAATCTTTAGAAGGTAAGACCTAGCTGAAGTGAATGCATCCTTAGAGATGTGTCCTTGGGGACTATATCTGGTCTTGAGTGACTTCCTCCCACATCTTCCTTTCCCAACCACTATGAAATGAGCAGCTTTGTTCTGCAACACCCTCCCACTCTGTCTCACCTCAGGTCCAAATCAATGGAGCTGACTGACCTTAGACTGAAACCTCTGAATCTGTGATCCAAACTAAATCTTCCTTCTTCTAAGTTGATTTTCTAAGGTGTCTCATCACAGTTATGAAAATCTGAGCAACACAAATACCTATGATGAATATATTATGAATTTTAATTGATAAAGTAGACAAAATGCAAGTATAGATGGGCAATATAATCAGAGAGATGGAAATTCTAGGAAGCAAAAATAAATACTGAAAATTATAACAGTAATGAAGAATTTCTTTGATGGGCTCATGAATAGATTAGATGTTGTGAAGGAATGGATCTATGAATGGAATATGTACCAGGAAAACTTCCAAACCTTACAAAGAAAAAGAACAAAGACTCTTCTTAAAATAAAAAAGGAAAATTAAACAAGAGTAGAACATTCATAATTTGTGGGGCAACTATAAAAGCTATAATACATGAACAGTGGAAACGCTTCAAACAGAAGAAGAAATATTTGAAGTGAATAATTGAAAATGTCCCAAAATTATTGTCAGACTTGAAACCACAGATCCAAGATTATCAGAAAATACAAGAAGTATACATATCAGAAAAATTTTAACTTAGCATTTCACTTTCAAACTAGAAAATCAGATTTAAAAAAATTCAAAAGAATCCAAAGGAAGAAAACTTCCTTCCATGGAGGAGCAAAAATAAGAATTGCATCTGAAATCTCCTCAGAAACTTTGTAAACAAGAATTGAGTGAAGTGAAATATTTTAAATGTTGGGAGAAAGAAAAAAACCCACCAGCCAAGAACACTCTACTTTGTGAAATTATTATTTAAAAGTGAAGGAGAAATAAAGACCTTCTCAAATACACAAAATTTGAGGAAATTTTTGCTAATAGACTCCCTCTATAAGAAGTGGTAAAAGTTTATAGACACAGAAAAACAAATAAAATAGTTCAGAAACTCAACTCTACAAAAGAATAGCATGTGAGAGTGAATAAATATACATGAATAAAAAACATTATTTTCTTATTGTTAA
This sequence comes from Callospermophilus lateralis, assembly GCF_048772815.1. Taxonomy (NCBI): domain Eukaryota; kingdom Metazoa; phylum Chordata; class Mammalia; order Rodentia; family Sciuridae; genus Callospermophilus; species Callospermophilus lateralis. Next base: position 134,928,371 of record NC_135308.1, read on the forward strand.
TTGAAATATCAGACAAACATTGTTCCAAATCATAATAGTAACAAAGAATTCAAATGTGTGTATATGTCTATTTACATACAGTTATCACTTCATACTGACATTTCAGTCAATGGTGGGACACATACACAACAGTGACCCTGAAAGATTATATCACCTAGTAATTTCATTGCACTCTTTGTTTATGTAAGCATACTTTATGGTTTTTCCAGAGTGATAAAATTCCCTAAAATGCATTTCTTTCAACATAGTGCTGTCATTAAATGAAAACATGTATATGTATATAGTATACATATACATATTTGTAATGTGAGTATAAATATATGCATGCTTTTATATGCTTATGTATAATTTTTGAAATGAATGACATCAGTGATACACAGGGTGTGGAGGAGAAATTAGGATTATTTTGGTATTACAAAGTACACACAAACATCTATTTTAAAAACAGAGTTGGATTAATTGTAAATATATATTGCAAACTCTAAAGCAACCAATAAAAATAGAGTTAAAAAGGTCACAACTCATATACTAAAACTGAGAGCCAATACAATCATATAAAATGTTCAATTAAACCTAAAAACAGAAAGTAAAGAAGTTGAACATAAACATACAAAGAATGGGCTGAAAATAGAAAATGGTAAAATATATGGAAAATATTAACAACTACATTAGTAATGATTTTGGTCTGAATGCATCAATTGAAAACCAAATATTTTAAGAGTGGATCAATAAACAGGACCCAACTAGAAGAAATATGTTTTAAATATAAAGACACATAGATAAAGAGCAATTGGTAGAGAAAGATATTACATCTTAACACTAATAGAAATAAGGCAAGAGTAGCTATAGCAATTTCAGACAGAGCAAAGTTCAGAGCAGGTAAAGTGGACAGGGCAAAGATAGAATAATAAAGGGATCAATTCCCTTAGAAGACATAAAACTCCAGGTGTGTGTGTCTAAAAAAAGAGGGTCAAATATTGAAAAAAAACCAAACCTGATAGAACTACAAGGAGAATAAGAAAAATCCACAATTATTAATAGAGAAGTCAACATCCTTCCATCAGAAATTGACATATGCTGCAGGCTGAAAATCAGTGAGAGCATATTTAAACTCAATAATACCATCATTCAACCATATATAATTAATATGGAGAGAGTATTTTATCCATCACAGCAGAAAAGATATTCTTCTTAAATTCACCTAAAACATTTTTCAAGGTAGATTACATTCCAGATCAAAAGACACATCTTAACAAATTTAAAATAATAGATCATAATGGAGTTATACTAGAAATATTAGATTCCCTGGTATTAAACTGAAAATAACAATAGAAAGATAGCTGGAAAATCCCTTAGTAAATGTAACCCACTTCTAAGTAATACATGGGTCAGGAAGCAATCACTAGGGAAATTTAAATATATTTTGAATTAAATAAAAACAAAGCACAATTAGCAAAATTTGTGGGATGTAGCACAAAACATTGCCCAGAGACAAATTTATAGCACTGAATGCATATATTGGAAAAGAATAAAGATCTATAATTGATCATCTAAATTTTCATATTAAGAAACTAGGAAAACGATAACTAAATCCAAGATAAGCAGAAGAAAAGAAATAATAAAAAAATAGAGCAGAAATAGAAAAGAATATTATTATCAAGGTATCAGCTCTCCCAAACATTATCTGAAATTTAAATGTAATCCAGTAAAAATCTCAACAAATTATTTAGGGTATATAAACATTTTGTAAAGTTTAAATTTGAAGACAAAATACTCAGAATATACAAACCAATATCTGAAGGAGGGAACAAATTTAGAGGGCTGACATTCTCTTACCTTATTATTATACAGATATATTAATCAAGACAGTGTGGACTTGGGAAAAGAACAGACAAGCAAATCAGTGGAACACAACAGAGTACAGAAACAGATCACAGAAATCAAAGTCCATTGATCTTTGACAAAGGTATAAAAGCAAATGATGGGGAAGAGATTATCTTTCCAATGAGTGATAGTGTTGCAACAAACAGAGTTTTTAAAAATTAAGACAGAGACCCTGCATGCCCCTCACAAAAAATAATGTAAGATGAATCAAAGACCAAAATATAAAACACATAACTATAGAACTTCTAGAAGATGATATAAGATTAAATCTAGATGACTTTGGACTGACAATGAATTTTAAATTAATTATTAAAGGAATAAAATGTGAAATAGGCAGCCAAATAATGGGTAAGCAGTTTTCATTATAATTAAAATTATGTGCTCCATGTTTTTGAGGTTCATCAAAGTTATATCATTTCATTCCTGTTTATATCTGAGTAATATACCATTGTGAGAGTATGTGTATGTGTGTGTGCTAATATGCCAATTTGTTTATTCATTCATCCATGGATGGACATTTGAGTTGTTTCCACCTTTTGGTTATTGTGAACACTGCGGCTGTGAACATTCAATGTACAAATATTGATTGCTATTTGCCGCAGTCTGACTGGGCAAAATAACGGGGGGGGGGGCGGGGGGGGGGGACGAGTTGACAAGCAACTTGTGAATATTGATACAGTGGGAGCTGCTTTATTGCAAGACAGCAGAGGTATATGTACTTAACTAATTACACACAGCTTATCTTAATTAACATAAACTAGATACAGCAGTCAACCAATAAGGAATCCTCATCATCTTAATGATTACACACAGCTTAACTTAATTGACATAATCTAGACACAGCAGTCAGTCATTAAGGAATCTCTATTATCTTAAGAAATCTCTATCATCTTAATGGCTCGCTGGCATTATTTCTCAAACCACTCCTCTTGGCAAAGTGCCATGCGCCATCCCTACTTGTTTACAGACCCTAATAGCTGTTTTCAATTTTTGGGGGGGAGTCCTCTACCTGCTGTATTTTTTAACTATTAAGGTATAATTGACCTACAACAAAGTTTACCAATTGAAACAAAATTTTGACAACAACAACAAATATATATATATATATATATATGCAGATATATATCTGCTCCATGAAAAGCAATGATAAGAGAATGATAAGTACGGAGTGGGAGAAAATATTTGCAAAAGACAGCTGAAAAATAACCTGCGTCCAAAATATACAAAGAATGCTTAAAACACAACAAGAAAACAAACAACCCTACAAAATGGGCCAAGAATCTTATCACTTCACCAAAGATACATCTGATGACAAATAAGCATATGAAAAGATGTTCCACAGCTTAAGTCATTATGGAAATGCAAACTAAAACAACAGTGAGAGATGCCACTTCATACCTATTAAAATGGCCAGAATCCAAGCTCAGGCAATATCAAATGCAGGTGAGGATGTGGAACAGCAGCTTATTCACTGCTAATGGGAATGCAAAATTGTACAGCCACTTTGAAAGAGTTTGATGACTTCTTGCAAAACTAAATACAATCTTGCCATATGATCTAACGATCATATTCATTTTTTTAAAAAAAGCAAAAATTTGAAAACTTATGTCCACATAAAAAATGCTCACAGCTATGTATAGCAGCTTTATTCATAATTGCCAAAACCCCAAATGTTTACCCTGGGTTAACAGATAAATAGACTGTGGTATATCCAGACAACAGACTATCACTCAATGCTAAAAATGAATTACATAGCCATAAAAAAACTAGAAAAAATCTAAATCCATGCTGATAAATAAGTGAAATAAGCCAATCTGAAAAAGTTGCCTACTGTGTGATTCCAACTCCATAACATTCTGTAAAAGGCAATACCAGAAAGATTAAAAAGATCAGTGTTTGTCAGAACTTTTGGTAGGAGGAATTATTAAATAGGCTAAGCCAGGAAGGTATTTCCGTCAATGAAAATCCCACGTATGATAATATAACAGTGGACACGTCATACATTTGTTCAAGTGCACCGCATGTACAACACCAGGAATGGACTCTATTGTAAACTATGGACTTTGGGGATTGATGTATCAATTTAGATTCATGAGTTGTAATAAATACATCATTCTGGTGGGGGATGTTGTTAATGGAGAAGGCAATGTATGTTTGAGGGAAAGGGTTATAAAATGAATCTGCCCCTTCCTCTTAATTTTGCTTTGAACCTATAACTACTGTGAAAATAAAGTGTATTTTAAAAACTCACAATGGTATTCTATTGCTTTCTGAATAAAGCCCAAATTCTGTCTTAGAAGGCCTTAAATGCTCTAGAATTTACCTACTTCAATATTCATTTCCATTAATTTTATATTCACACTGGCCTTGTTATTCCTTTAATGTTGCTGATTTGTTTCTGCTTCAGAGCTTTTGCAGTTGCTGAAACCCCCTTTCTGGAGCCCTCTTCTGGCAGAAAATCCTTTTTGTAAGCATATAAAATACCCAGCTACTGACTACATTTTCCGCACCCCTTTCCACCCAGAGTTGCTAAGGAATTGGAACAAATGAATATGGAGTGAAAAGTTGTGTACAAGTTGTCAGTCTTTTATAACTAAAGAAAAATCTTAGTCCTTGAACTTTTTTCCTTGTCTTTGACTTGAACATGGATTTATTTATTTTAACCACACAATGCCAGTCTTTAGAGGGTGGCATTGATTGACAGATTGGACCCACTTAACAACCTTGTACAAGGAGCAAACCTGCCTCACTAGCTTGGGCTGACCAGATCAGGACTTGAAAGAGAAAACACATTTCTAACTGATTTATGGCACTATATTTTTTTTCAGCCTCACTGTCATAACATCTCAGCCATTATTTTAGCTGTTATGCCTTCTTCCAGGCCCTCTCATGGTTTGTCTTTACATATCCTTTAGGTTTCTGCCAAATGATCTTTGTACAACATGGCCTTTTTTAACCACCCCATCTTAAATAGCCTTCATTTCTGAGTCCGTATCTATTCATTCACTTATTTATTTTTATTTCATATTTGAAAGGAGAAAAAGAGAAAAAAAGAAACAGTCTCTGATAGCTAGAGGCTGGAAGCTGGCCTGTCACCATCAGCTAGGCCATGGTTAAACTTCATATAACTGAATTATCAGACAGAGTCACTGTCACCATCATGGTCAAAGCATAAACAAAACAACTCTGTAAGAATGAATCATGTCTTAGCACAAACAAAAACAAGAACACTGCAAACCAAAACAATAATCCAGCATCCTCTTTGCCCACCTAGATTTGAGTGAGTGTTGCTTTTTTAATAATGACAATCTTAACTCTGCTCCATTCTTCTCATTTTCTGGATAAAGACTGTCATAATACTCAATTGCGATACTTTGGATGTTGAAAGACTGCCAAAGGTCCACGTGGTAAAAGCTTGAACCTAGTGGTGCTATTAGGAGATAATGGAACTGTTAGGAGGTGGGACCTGGTAGATAGTCCTCAGGTCTTTGGAGTATTGCCTCAAGGGGGATTAGGTGACCATTGGCCCTTCCTTGTTTTCTTTGCTTTGTGGCCGTCAGGTGTAGCACACATTCGCTGCCATATACTCTCTGGCACCATGTGGTACCTCCACTCCGTCAGAAACCCAAAGGTCCACCTGATCTTGGACTGGAAACTTTAGAATTACAATCCAAAATAAGCCTTATTTCTTTATAAGTTAATTATCTCAGGTATTTTGCTACTTCATGTGACTCTGACTACTAATACACAATCAAAGAATTGTCCTCACTTTCTGAAAATATCCAAGTCAGAGCAAACCATACTTCTCTGAACACCTGCAAATAATTTAATACAGCCAAAAACTTATAAAATGCACCTGCTTATCTTCAAAGTCCTACACGGAAATGTCAACAAAATTCTAATTCCATTTTACATTTTTAGACATGTAAAATAACAAGTATGGAAATCATTTAACAACTGAAAAGGTTAGTAACTATTCATTTCCATTGATTTGCATATGAAACCATAATTTAGCTTTTTATTGAATGCCAAAAAACAAGACTCTTTAAAACAAAAGCCATCTACTTTCCCCAAAGTATGAATACTTTGTTTTACTAAAAATAACATAAAATTGCACTGTCTGACCCTCTGTAATCTTTTTGCTATTTGTGAAATATAACAAGTAGTATTATAAAATACATCTCTTTCAAAATCTTGGCTTTTAAAATATTTTCAAAAATTGGAATACTCTTACCTTTCTTTTATTTCCTTTTAGAATATGTCTTGCAAATAAACAAACTTGATTCTCCTAAAAAACTACCAGATCACCATAGAATACAAAACACATGTAAACACCTGGGTTGACACTAGGCCAAATTGGAAAGAAGTGTCATGATTGCCCAGCAGATACAGCCCTGTGCCCAGGGCCACAGCCAAGCTATCTTTCTTATGGTTGTGGTCAAGATTTTACTCCCATCTGCCCTCTTTATGGAAAACCCTTGTGCAGAACACATCTTATACAAATAGAGACACTGACACTGGCCAATCTAAAGAATTGAAAAGTGATTATAAACTCAAATTTCAACCAGATACTAATTTCAGTCTTTACTTACATTAGCAGTAGAGAGAGAGAGAGAGAGAGAGAGAGAGAGAGAGAGAGAAAGGGAAAGAGAGAAAGAAAGAGGGGGGCATTCTGTAAGTCTGATGTTTAGTATTTAATAAATATCAACTTATTTTTTTACTGAAATGACAAAAAAGATTTTAGGAAAGAACCTTAATTCCAATTCACTATATGCTATGCTATGATTATTTTGGGAAATCAAAATCAGTCCTGAGCAAAACAACAAATAAACAATTTTTTCCTTGTTTCCTTCCCCCATTTATTTTTCATCATTTTTTTCCTTTTCTGGGTGACAAGTTTATCATAAGGACCTCATACCTTTTCAATTCCCAAAGTGAATTTATTAACATGAATATTTATTAACATGAATTTAATTACTTCCTATTGGAATTAAATCTTTATTCATTTTTTTTCTTTTTAGTTGTAGATGGACACAATACCTTCATTTTTATGTGGTGATGAGGATCAAACCCAGTGCCTCACACATGATAGGCAAGTGATCTACCACTGAGCTACAGCCCTAGCTTTGGAATCAAATCTTAATCTGCAGGAAAGAATTTTAGAAGAAACTTTTCTTGTTTAATGATTTATCCAACAAATATTTCCTGAACTAATGCTGTAGACTAGGTGTTTAGGGTAGTGCTGTGAATAAAACTACATCCGGGACAGGGAACTTGTAACCTCTCGTACACTGGGCTCCTTCCCCTACCTTTTAAGTTTTGATTTCTCTTACCTCTTGTTGATTCTGCATTACAGATACCCAGATGAACAATTCCTTCTGAATTAGTTTTACTGGTAATTGCCATGTTCAATTGAGTGGCCAGAGAGAAGGAAGATTCATAACTGTTTCTGTATAACATATTTAACTTTGTCTCAGACATAGTGTGGTACAGAAAAGTAAAGTGGCATGTATTAGGGTTGCACAGCTAATTTATTATACAGGTAGGGTGAGAAGCAAAGTCTATTTATTTGTTTGTGTACATACTTTCCTCACTTAGAAAGGCCTTCTGATGCAAATAAATCTGGTGCATTACAAATTATCAAACTACTATGCCAAGTTGAGCTGACTTAAAAATGGAGAGCAAAAGTCCGAATTTGGGGCACAGAACTTAAACAAGAATTTCTGTTATTGTGAAACACAGACTCTAAACTAAGTGACTCTTAAATGAAGTTTGGTTTCTCCACCTGAGTTAAAAAATACACATTCTATGACTCTCTTATAGACTTAATAAATCAGGATTTCTGAGAGTAAAGCTTGACCCTTTTATTAAAAAATAAGCTACTACTTATTAAAAAATAAGCTACTACTCCAGCAATTTGAATAGCTATTAGCTGTTTTCAGAGATCTATGTTTAATTTGCATAGATAATCTGTGTATTAAGTTCAAAGCTAAAAAAAAAAAAAGAACCAGTATTGACTCATCTAGCGAAACAGATAAAGAAAACTTAAATTTATTTAACTTTTTAACTATGTTATAAACAGGAATATATGAAAGCATGGAAATCCTGAAATTGCTCAGTAAAGTTTTATTATTTTACCCTCCATTACTATCACAAGCAGAAACATAATGATAATGGAATGGAGAACATTTTGTGTTTTTAAAAAACTTCATTGTTCAAGAGTAGTTTAAATGTATATTAAAACTAAGATAAAGATAAAGAGATTTCTCATGTATGTCCTTCTTCTATACAAGCAACCATCCTTATTAACATCCCCCTACAGAATATTATATTGTGTAACCGACGAATCCAAAAGTCTTTATCATCCAAAGTAGTAGTTGGGTTTCACTCTTGGTGTTGTATATTCTGTGTGTTTTGACAAATATAATGGCATGTATCCATCATGATGTTATATAGAGTATTTTCATTGTCCTAAAAATCTGTGCTCTACCTGTTCAACCCTCTTCTCACTCCAAAACAGGCAACTGCTGAACTATTGTCTCCAAAGTTGTCTCTTTTCTAAGAATGTCAAAATGTTGCATCACACAGTTACCCATAAGAATTTGTTTCCTGCATATCTTTTGATGGCAGGCAGCTTATTTCTTTTTAGTAATGAGTAATATTTTATCTGGATGTACCACAACTTATTTGACCATTCACTTACTGAAGGACATCTTGGTTCTTTCCAAGTTTATGCTGCATTGACAAATTTCAGTTTCTTTGGGTAAATATCAAGGGGCATGATTGCTAGGTCATATGGTTTCAGAGTATGTTTAGAGACTATATCATTTTGCATTCTCATCAGCAATAAATGAGAGTTTCTCTTGCTCCATATTCTAGTGGGAATTTGTTATACAGTTTTGTATTTTAACTCATGTCTTCTGATTTCTTACACCACAAATCCTTTACCCAGCACTGAGATGATAAGGCAGCTAATTTCTTCCTAGAACTGATTTTACAGTTTGGGTTTGATGGTTGTTAATGGTATAGAAGTACTCTTGAATCAGAGGAACTTGATGCAATGAACCATTTTGATATTTCATTTCACAGGATCAGAATAGTACAAGGTTTTTTTCAAGTTGTGTTTGCTGCTGAGACTTAAAACTATAGACAATCACCTGAATATGCAATATGCTCTGAGTTTGTTTAAATATAAAAACACATCTGAATAAGCTACCTGACTTCTAGTACTGCACATACAAACATTTATCATATGACTGACTCTCCATTTCCTGTTCCCATTTTCAAAATCTGAGCATTTACAGTGATGTATATGCTCTTTGTTCCATGCATCTTCTCATGCCATTTCTTCTGCTAAACATTATTTTTCTTATCTAATTGATAATCTCCATTTTATTGCAGCTAAGATAAAATGTCAGTACTTGGAAGTATTTCTCATCTATAATTCATCATCCATAGCTCTGTTAGGTCTACCTTTTGGCTCTGAAGTAATATCTTACTCTTTTAGAAAATGAACTATTAGAAAAATTCATTGCATGATATAGTAATACACTGTATGCTTCCCTGAAGAAACTTTGAACTTTTTAAAGTTAGATATTATACCTTGTTCATTTCTGCATTTTTTGCACAGTTTTTGGCATATAGTATGGATTCATGGAAATATTTGTTGAATAAATAAATCATTGTTTATCTGAGGTGGACAATTGCAGTCACTCACTCTCTCACTAGTCCCTTTTGGATAACTGTCCAAAAAGATGCCCTCTAAAAGAACCATATCTTCCCTTTGTAGACTCAGCTGTATAATCCCCTATGAGATTCTTCTATGTAGCAATTCTTACATTCCTACTTCATAATGCTGATGGAACTCTCCCCCTAAATCGGGTGCCATTAGCATCTTATGAAGTTAGCGACATCAAAAATTTACTGATTAATTCAGTTTGTGGTAACAAACATATGTAACGAGGTTGTAGAGGGTGAACTGCTTTAGCTCTATGATATCCCCAAAGCTTAATCTCTTATAAAGCCCAGGTAACCTGGTACACAACTTTGTTCCCTCTACTAGGCACTGCCATTCTGACAAACACCAATTCAAACCAGTTTTCCTCTTGCCTAAAAACGATAGCCTAAATGCAGTTAGGGTTTCTGTGACAGAAAATCTTTCAGTGCGTTCAAGCATTTCACAAACAATTGCATCTGATTTTTACCTTGTTCTAATTTAAATTACTTAAGACAGTTATAGGGCATTCAATATATGGACTTTCACTTTAGGAGAACAATCCACATGGTACTGAAATACTAGCAGCTGGAAATATGGTACAAATGAATCCAAACAAGAGCTTTGCTCTCAGCAGGGTTATGGAAGAAAATAAGTGAAGAAATTTAAATCATTTCTAGCAAGATTATTAGTAGTAACTTTTAAAGGACATGTGAATTCATGTAATGCATGGTAGCAGTTACCCGGGGACAGCTTAATTGAATACAAGGCATTTAATATTTGCAAGGAAAGACTTCATGTCCCTGAATTTAAATTCAGTGTCAAAATGTCCTCACTGTCATGCCTGTAGAGCTAATTCCTGTGCACTTAAGAACTTTTCTAGTAAACAGAAGCCTGCTGTTTAACAGTCTTTAGGGAAGCAATCTAAGTCATTTGCTATTCCTCACCAATTTTTAATCAAGAGAAAGCTGCCTGCAGACAGAGGAGTTTAGACATCTTCAATTTATGTCTTCCTGAAATGTCATCCTGATAGCTAAAATGTACCCAGATGAAACTGATGAAGAGCTGCCAAAATATTTTCAGGAAATTCTGGGAAATGATCATGCAGACAGCAGGGAGAGTCCAAGGCTAGGTTAGTTTTCTAAGAGCATCATACTTTTTGAGTTTAAAGTCTTGAAGTTTTTTTTTTCTTTTTTTTTAAATTTTTGCAGTTTCTCTGATCTCCATTTCATCAAGACAAAAAATGGGATATAGTTATTAAAATTAATTTCATGGAAAAAACACTTCTCTCTGAAAGTCACTGTTAAGAGAATCTCAGGTCTTCAGGGTCAGGGGATTTTGGGTCAGGGTATTTTTACTTTGGACTTCCTCAAAGTTACATTTTACAAGCAAAAAATTGGAGAAAATTTTATCTAACTTAATATCTGTCTTATTTAATAATGGGGAACATAGTAGTGATTGCTTTATAAAATTTGAACTGGAAAGAAATAGATGTGTGATGCAGTTACGCATGTAATGTAAACAGAAGACCACTGATCTGCATGAGAATAAGAAACAGATCGGGATTATGTTTAAAACAGATGCTAAGATTATTTTAAAAATATACTCCCCTTTCCTTACTGGATAGATTATTCTAAAGAGAAGCACAAAGTTCTCAATTGAAATTGAAGATTTAACACTTTACATCACTTTTTCTTCTGAAGTATTCTCCATATGGACTCATTTATTTCCTACCATATATGACTGTCAGGTCTATCAGTGAAGTGTTTTTCTTCAATCTGATGAAAATAATAATAAGAAAAAATCATTTATGTATATTTGCAGTCAAATTCATGAATGTGAGTAATAGGCAGGTGCTACTACTTTTTCTTTGGTACAGTTTTTTTTTTTCAGCCTCACAATTAATGTAATGAGTCAGTTGTAGGATCAAAAACCTAACTGCTTAATTTCTGTGTGCAGATAGTACTCTAGAATCTTGAGATTTATTTATTTATTTATGGAGCTTAAAAGTAAAATAATATTTGTGCTGTAGAAAAAAATTAATTTCATGGTTTTAATTATTAAATAGTTCTTGGGAACCTATTCTCTGAGGCATGGTGAACACTGAGATAAAGCCATGCTTCGTATTATAAGTAAATAATACCTTTCCAAATTACATGTTGTGTTCATACTACTACATTTGGGCCAGTGGTTAGAAAAGAACATTTTGTGACAACTTCTTAGAATCTCTGTGCACAGGTTGCTGACAAAAACTCTTTGTACTTTGGTTTGCTATTTCCTCCATCCTGTCTCTGGAAACACAGGTACCATCTTGGTCATAATGTCTAGGAAAGCAAAGAAAGTATGACTCAACAGTGACCCAGAAGGACCTTGTGTTCCTGAGGTTCAAAACCAACTTACTAGCCCTAGAGGATATAACTCTGGATTTTTACATGAAGATGAAACAAACATTTCTGTTTTGTGAAGGAACTGGTATATTTAAGGTATTCATTTTGTTTATATAGTCAGAATCATAATCAATCTCCTTTTGCCTTATAAATTCTTCACCAAGTAGACCACAAATAATTTCTCCAGGAAGTTACCTCGCACAACAACCAATCAAAGCAACTAAAATGTAAAGTGAAATAAATTACTAATTATGCAGCATGAACAGAAAGAAAACATGACAAAGACATTTTGAAACATGGAAGTTTGAAAAAATGGAAACATGTAGAAATATTTGAACAGACATCTGAGAATTTAAAGTAAGTTTAAGGATTTCCAAACAGAATAAATAAAATGATAATTAAAAATTATAGGTGAAATTTTAAACACAAAGAGACAATCTTAGAAATAGCAGAGCATTATATTTTCACAAAATCAACTCACCTACAGAGGAAATTCAAATAGACTGAATTTTCAATAACAACAAGAGAAGTTAGAAAATAGAAACTAATGTCTTCCATGTGCCAAGAGACACAACTAGAATTAGATTTCTATGCCCAAAAATAATCTTTCAAAGTAGGCATGAAATAACAACTTCTCTAGAGGATTTGATATCATAAAAATTATTTTAGAAAAAATTCCATTAAAAAGGTTTGCAATAAAGAAGTAGTGAGTAAAGATATTGATAAATCTAAATATAAATTAAATCACTAATAATCACATTAATGAGAATAAAATAGCACTTTAAGGGATTAAAAAAAAGAAAACCCTTCATAAAATAATACTGGAAATACTGGCAGCACTATCATATTAGAAGTATAAGTAAAGAAGACTAAATTATTCAAGGTCCTTAAATTAATTAAGATAATATCGATATAATGATAAATGTATGACTTTATTTAATAAAATATCAAACTAATAGGTACAGAGTGGGTAGCTTCGTAACTGGAAAAAGAAATGAGGGAAAGACAGAATAAAGGGAGAGAATCAATTCAGTAAATTCTGAAGGTGGCTTAAAAAGGAAAAAAAAAACGGGGGGTGGGGGAATAGGAAATGTAAAATAATTTAATCATCGGTGCCTTCTTGGACCCATGATTGGAAGTGTTTGTGAAACCTCTTCCCTGGAGAAAGAGCTTGTAAAATTTATCAATAATTTTTAAAATATTAAAAAATATTGAATACCTACACTAATTGATCAAAGGTATTTTAATATTGAATGGAATTTATTCAGCACATCTACAGATCTTAGTGGGAACAGGAGGAGGTAATATCACTGAAATTCAGATCTGTACCCAGTTTCGTATTGTAGAGTAGCCATTCTGCTGGGCTCCACAGAGTGGCAACTCCCTTTCCCACCATCACCACCATTGTCTCCTGTGGAACTGCATTTTGAGTGGTCTCTGCAGCAGATCAAGCATGGCCAGATGTCATCTTACCTGGTTCTGTGCTGCACAAGAACTACAATGGCCAGGGGTGGCAGCCAGATGCTGGCTGCAGTTCCTCCCTGTGCCAACATATTCATTAGAAAGGATCAATATGGGACAGCTGAGAAAGAGGTTTATAATTCTACAGTTAGGTATATACACCCAAGAGAAATGAAAATGTGTTCACATAAAACTTTCACACAAATGTTCACAAGCTAGCATTTACAATGACTCAAATGGAAACAATATACATTTTAATAGATGAATAGGTAAAGCAAAATATAGTATATCTCAAAAACATTATACTATATGAGAGATGTCAGTCACCTATAACTATATATTCTGAAACTTCATTATATGAATTATGTGTAATAGGTAAATAAACAGAGAAATGTGATAGATTAATGATTACTCAGAATCTAGACTCAATATAAATAATAAAAGTGCTATCTATGAGTATCTATATATTCCCACACATGAAAAAGTAGAATACATTATAAAATTGTTATATAATATATATAATGCACATAGAACATATATACACCTATTATATATATATATATATATATATGTATGTATGTATATATATATAATGACACACACACTTATATATGTATTTTTCTTACCATGTAGCCCTTTGAGATCCCAGTTTACTGAAGGACCCCATGTAGTTTCTATTCTTGAATGGGCATTATATTTTAGTTTATAGCTCATAGTTTTTGACAAAAATTTAAACAGATGTCTTATGTCAAAATACAACAATAGTGTGGTGAAAATTGTTGTCAGCTATTATTTTATTATTCTCATTTTGATGTTTTATATTCTTTATTAGGAAAGCCAGTTAGCCATACTGTCAGAAATGAAAGTTCATAAATTTAAGCTGCATAATATATTGTGACAACGAACTTTGACATCCTCACATAGCCGTTTCTCATAATATTTGGTAATTTTTACTTTTATTTTTCACTGACTCATGTATAAATATTATATTGTTGATTTCAAGGATTTCCCCAGTTACATCTTTGCTATTTATCGCTAACAATTCGACTTTGAGAATACAAGGACTTCTGTGTGTCTCTAAATCTTTGAAATTTTGCAATAGTTTTTTTTACGGTCAAGTATGAGTTAAATTTTATAGATACTCACCTTCACCTTGTGTTTTTACATGACCTTTTCTCTCTTCCAGAAAGACAGCTTATAACACACTTCAAAAATAGAATATTAAAATATGTGTTTCAACATGACCTCTTTAGATAACCCCACAAAACTGTAATTTGAGCTGATAACAAAAAACCAAAGATGGACACCTGTTCAAATACTAGTCTTCTTAATGTCAAGAGGGTCATTAACTGCACCATAAACATTGCCAATTTCCCCATAATTCAGAATTAATATTCCACTTGTTTGAGTTGATATTACTTTCAAATACATTTATTATGGCCATTGTCATGTTTGGCTTGGACCAAATTCAGAACTGTTAAGAGCCAGAGAATATGCAAATGATAGAGATAAAAATAATAATTTGGTTTTTAAAAAATCTTCCATAAGGAACTGGGAATACATAACCTTTGCAAAATGCAATTTTAAATGGTACATGGAGGATTTTACATAAAATAGAATTATTTTTTGAGTCTCCAGAGGGAATAATCAGAAAAAAAGCAGTACAAATTATAAGCTCATTTTAATTGCTCCAAATGAAAACCATTTGAATTATGTGATGAATTATCATTTGTGACACACAATGGGCCACTATTTGACAGCATGTGTGTGGGGGTATCATAAGAAAACTGCAGAGAGGGAATGGGATCAGATTGCTTATAAAGTCATGTCCAAGATAATGATTTCAAATTTAGGTTCAAACTTTAATTTATTTTTAAAATAGTTATCTAATGAATTGACACAAAATGTGAAGCATAATACCAATCGTTAGGGGTGCAAAGGTTGAAGATTAACACCAAATGTAACTGCATTCAGCAAGTTTCTTCTAATTGGAGGATCAGGAAAAACTCACAGAGATAACACTGTGAAGAGTATATCAGAAGATCATGAACATAGTGTTGAGGACCTGGAGTAAAGCACCTAATTTATCACAGTGATGTTAACCAAGAACTCCTAGGCTTGGTAGATCCTGCCTTGAATTACATAGAGAAACACGGAGTTAGATAGAAAAGGGTTCCATGATGAAATGAAGTAATTATGGCACATCTGATGAAACTGGAGGCATTTAATGTATTGATCCAGTCATGAAATAGCATGAGATAATAGAAAACTATCAGTTTCAAGGAATGAAATAAAATTTACTATATGCTAAGGATTTGTCTAAGCTTCTCCCCCACTTCAAAGTAACCAAGCAATATTCAATAATTTGAACCAGCAAAGTGCCATGAGCTCATTTTTTGGGGAAGGACTCAATTATAAACAAAAAAGAAACAAACAATGAATTGGATGGAGGTGTGAAAATGTAACTGGAAACAAGGAAAACAGGAGTCACCAGTGACACACAAAGAGGGAAAGATCCAAATGTGGTGACAATGGGTTTGAAATGAGACAGAAGACTTTCGAGAAGTTAGGAGAGACTATAATTTGCCAGAAGTAGAAGTGAAGAAGAGATGGAGGAGCGTGAAAGATTAATCTAGAACATCACCTAGGTATTTTAACTTGAACTGAAATGATGATGCCATTTGATTAGACATGCCTAAATAGCAATAACAGGTGTTGGAACATTTGTATTGAGGTGGAAAAGTTCAGCTGGGTCTGGAGTTTGTTATATATATGGTTCAAACATAGTCTCTGTATATTGATCCCCAAACTATTGCTCCCTGTCAGAGCTCCCTAGAGACTCATCACTTGTTGCTGTGCATTAATTACACAGTCAAACTCTCTAATTTCTCTACTCACTGGGAGTTTTATTGCCTTGTTCAATAAATGAGATGATGGCTGGAAGGTCTTCTAGGAGGGACTTCTCTACTCATGCAACACTATCCAAGCACTGCCCAATGAATGTCCTGTATGTCATTGCCCTCTGTGGTCCTGTCTCTTTCTTGATCATCTCCCAAAGCCTCTCAATATAGAGCACTGAAGAAGTTTAGAACTAGAGTTGTAGGATTTGAGAAAAATCCTAATAGATGCTACTGAGAATCATGGAAGTAGATGAGAAAACCTAAGAGGACTGAATGTAATGAAAAAAAAAATAACTGAAGATGGAAATATTAAGCACAAATATATAAAAGCACATAGAAAAGGAGATAGTGAATGAAAGTGAAGAGGAATAGTAAAAACACCAGAGATTGGTATTCTGTGTGCAAAATAAGACAAGAGGTAATTCTAAGAGGAAGAAAATCAGAGAGCTTTAAAAGTCCTACCTTTTCCTCCCTTTTAAGCCATTCATGTTTTTAGTGGAGATTTCACTCACTGATGGAGTAGACTGAGTAAAACATGAAGTAGAGGAGTGTGAGATGTGAGAAAGTAGGATTGTCAGCCAAAAGTTAAGCTGTCATATATTGGACACTTAATAGGTGCCAAGTACTGAACTAATAACTTTTATAATCATAATTACTTAATTTCTCAAAAATCACTCCATGAATTGCCTGAGGAAAATGAGACAGACAGAGATTAGGTAAACTTTTCAGATTAACATTTATGGTTAGTTGTAGAACCTGGATTCAACACAGGCTGACCACTAGACAAGTCTATGAATTTGTCCAGGAAGGGGATATGAAGCTTTGACCCCATCCACTTCCAGCTAAAGTTACATTCCTTTATGCTAAGAATAATAGGTTTGCCTTGGCTGAGATACACAATACCTTGCATGTAGTTGACATGTAGTCAACTGATCATTAAATGTGTTATCTTTATTCTACATTCTAATCTAGGTGATGCAGACATTATAGTTAGCTAATCAGATGCAGGCACTATCCTGATAGACTTACTGAGAACAGGAGACAACAATAATCTCAGCATAAAACTTAAAATGAACTATAAACTGTAATTTATACCATGCAAATAGTTAAACAGTGTTGTAAGAGTTTATAACAGAGAGTCTCAAAACAGATTGGATAGTTTAGCAGAGATGTGATAAATTATTTAACAAATCATATATAATATAATGTGTACAGCAATATATATTATATACAAGTCATATAAGTTAAGTACAACATGGAAATGAACAGATGGAAAGTAGAAAGAGGAAGAGAAAATTTTTCAGTTAGAACAGCATTTTAGCAGAAAGAAATAAGACCTATTCATGGTGCTGAAAATATACATAAAAAATAGACAGGCTGGCAAAAGAGACTCAGATCTAAAATTTCTTGTTGGTTAAAGATAGTTCTGTTTCTTAATCACAAAAATAATGAGTGCAATGAGGTAAGGGTAGGTGTGGTTTTGCAAATCTGCATTTAAAAATATTTCTATCTGTAGATGGGTGAAGAGATAAGAAAAAGTCCATGGACAATCAGACTTTTTATAATATTCCAGGTCAGAGATCATGTGAACTGGGCTTATTGTATGAAGACAGATGATAATGGGCTGTTTTGGAAACGGAGACAACGATCTTGGTGTTTCGATAAAACATGTTCAGAATGACTCCTAAGATTCCCAGCTATGCGGTGGACAGTTCCCTGACAAAGTAAGGAATACTAAATATGATGATGTTGTTTGATTTTGTATTTTGTGTTTCGTGGTGGTTGTTTCTTCACTTAGGTGGATAGATGTGTTCATTTCCTAAGGCTGACAGAACGAAGTGTCACAGTTTAAGTGGCTTGAATCACAGAATTTATGGTCTCATTCTTGGAGGCTTAAAGTCCATTATCAAGGTATAAGTAGGGTTGGCTTCTTCTAAGGACTGTAAGGAAGAATGTGTTTGAGCATTTCTTCCAACTTCTGCCAGTTTGTAGAAGGAATCTTTTCCATTCTTTGGCTTTAGAAGTGACAACCTGATCTCTTCTTTAATCTTCCTGTGGCATTCAGTGTGCGTGTGTATGTGTGTCTGTGTTCAAATTTCCCTCTATTAAAAGACACTAGTCATATTGGATTAAGGGTCTGTCCTATTCTGTTAAGATCTCACTTTAACCAATTACATCTACAAAGACCTAATTACAAATAATTTCACATTTTGAGTTACTGGAAGTTGAGGCTTCAATACATGATTTTTAGGGGGACATAATTCAACCCATAATAGCAGGGAGAAATTTACTACTTCCGGAATTGACACTGATTCATATTGAATTTCACATGTTTGTTCCATACTTTGATAATCCCAAATGTGAACTGTTTGATAAATGGTGGGATATAGTAGATAGTGCTTAAATCAGAGATCAAGATGGAGGTGAAAATTATAAAATTAAGAATAACAATCATTTGTTACCATATGAATTGCAGATATTAGGTAGAAACATAATAAAGAGAACTTAAGACTGTACATTGAGCTTTAAAGAAGAAAAATGATTAGAATTGCTTACAAGCTTATTTCTTCAACGCTTTAAGGATATACAAAAAGTATAGTATGGAAGACAGAAACGTGAAACTCATGAATTAAAGAAACATTAAAACATTATCACATGTCAGAACAAACAAGAAGGTAATATAGTCTGAACTTCACCCTACTATATTGTCACATTATTCTCTCTTATTATGATAATAATTTAAAAATCCATTTTCTACATAAAGTGTATACATATTACTGTGCCAGATAATTAGAGTTATGGAGGTGAAAATTTGGAAATGAGGGTATTTTGAATAGAAAAAATGTAAAAAGCTTTAAGTTGGAAAATTG
Organism: Callospermophilus lateralis; assembly: GCF_048772815.1. NCBI lineage: Eukaryota > Metazoa > Chordata > Mammalia > Rodentia > Sciuridae > Callospermophilus > Callospermophilus lateralis. The sequence goes on from NC_135308.1 coordinate 134,947,587, forward strand.
CTGGTTAGGCAAAACTAATTTCATTTCTACCAATCACCAAAGACCTTTTCACTCTTAGTTGTTTTTCATCCTAGTTTGGAAAATAATATAATAAATAGACATGCTGAGACCAGAGTCAGAATCTCTATGTACTTATGGACAAATATATATATATGACATTTATATGAACTACAAAGAAACATGACAACTTCAATAAATAAAATCTATGATTTGATAGAAGGAGGCTGTTTGAATCCTGTTTTTCCCTCTCTCAAGCAAACCAAAACAGTCTTTGAAATAAGAATATAGTTCTACTTGGATCCTTCAGCAAGAGGGAAAGATGAAAAGTGCCCAGAACACTGTCATCTGCTTCTTTGAAAGAAATCTCTTCATCTCTTTGTGTCAGGCTACACTGCAACCTAGGTCATCTCTCTGCTTTTGGCAATAGGTGATTTCTGAGAAGCACTTATTGGAGCAATCAGCCAGCATGCTGCTTCCATCCAGAGGAGTAGTCAGTGATGTTGCAAAACCACCCCTTCCATCACTGTAATTAAAAGCTGGAACAAACAGCTCCTAGAAGCATCTTGCCTCCGTAAGGAGGTCACCCTCCTTAAGAATGAAAAAAGTAGAATCACACATTCAAGGGAATGATCCAGTCTGTGGGTCAGAAAGGTGGCCATGAATATGTAAGGGAAAAAGACTGTGATTTTATAAAGGAGTGGGAATATTTATGCCAATTTGAAAGTAGAGGAAGAAAAGGACTTTTCTACTTTATCTCTATAGTTTAGTGACAGAAAGTGAGACAAGTTCAATCCTGCTATATCAAAAGAAAAATTGAATGAAATGTGAAATTTGGTAGTTTTTGCAGATATTTTTTCCCAAAAAATACAAACAGGTGATCCAATTTTTACCTCTAGGTTGGAATGGCCTGACAAATATCAAGTTAATGGACATTAGCTATATTTACATGATAGCAAAATACATATGTGAAAAATGAAACATTGTCCATGTGTTTTTAGCCAGGGTTTAAAGAAATTCAGTAAAAAAATTGAAAAAAAAATATATGTATACACACACACATACACACACATTTATTATATTGCCTGGTATATTGGTGCTCAAATATTTACATGTGATACTAATTATTTGAATTTTAATGGTTTTTTTAAAAAAAACAACTGGTTTCCTTGATGGAATAGTAATAGTCCCACCCAGCCTGTTGGTCACTGCTTTAAGACATTGCATATAACCATTGTACATGTCTGGGAACTTCTCATCACATTGTATGTTTAATGTAACATCACAAGTTTGATGCCTGGTCATGAGCATAAGCAATAGTTTATGATTGGGGATAGAAATCTATTATACCTTGAACACAGATATAAAATACAGAAGATAGCTCTTGCAAAAATGAGTTTTTTGTAAAACCTATAAAAGAATTATGCTCATATTTCATGGAATGTGTTTAAGAATGCGAGAGGCTTGAAAATCCCCAATTTCAGTTTTCAGTGACCTGAGGGAGCTCTTCCAGGGAAGGCAGAATATCATTTCCAGTTACACCACTGTATCTCCTATGAAGAATTTGAAACCTAGGAAACCATACAATCCCACAGTCTGATAACTCCTGTATCCTTTTCTGAGTCTGCTGTAACTTCCTTGGGATTTATTTTGTCAGACTGCTTGTTTTTGGCAAGCTTCTGACCCATTGCCCTGAAAAAAAAATTTTTTGATGCAAAATTTAGCAATGTTCTGTGCTGGAAGCCACCCGTGAAATGTGCATGTACTAGATTAGTATTGAAGCCATTGAGTGGGAAGATCTGGTATCTGGGAACTCACAGTAGCACTCCAGCTGGTGAGAAGACCCATACATGTCAACTCCCACCCAGCTCAGTCAAATGTCCCATGCCAACACCGGAGATGGGAATTACCCACGAAGAGCCAAACAGCCTGGCTGCCTCCACTGTATTCTGTTTTTCATGAAGAAAAAAGCACTGAGTCAATACTCCTCCCACACTGAAATCTTATGCCTACCAATCTCCTTTGATCTGTACTGCCATAAATAAGCAAGTGGGGCTCCTTTCTTTGTTAGAAGCTGCACCCCTCTGGTCAGCTTGGCCCGTTGCTGCCACAGCTCTCAAACTATGTTTCTGTATCCTGTGGTTATTTCATAGTACTATTTTCTTAGCTTTTATTTCTCAGCCAGCCCATCCCCCCTAACAGGAATCCTTTCCCTCACCCATGTAGGATGTGTGCAAGAGTTCTGATCTCAGCAAAGTTAAACAATTTACTCGAGGATCATTTATAGTCCTTAATAAACTAATATACTTTGAATGCCATTCAATGTAAGATGCAGTATTTCTTAAACTAGTTAAACCCGGAACTCCCTTTAATGACATGTTTCTTGAAAATGTTCATGTGTGCATTTGGAAAATATCACCTGCCAAAACATTATAGTATTTTCTGCACTCTTGTTACATTCAAATACTGTTATAGATACTAGGAACACAAGAACAAGGTTTGCTCTGATGGCATTTCTTTTCTAGATTTAAGAACAGAGATAATTATTAATAAAGAAAAAAGGAGTTAACAATAGAATTTTACTTGATAAGTAGATTTACAAAAAAAAACATTAAATGATACGGAAAATTATGGGGGCAACTTTAGTTTGGGTTGTCAAATCCTTACACAAAAAAATTCTACTTCCTGGAATTAAAATTTTAAGTTTAAAAATTTCTTTATTTAAATTAAATTTTAATGTTTTTCTAAATCTTTGGAAAAGTGATTTCTCAATTTCCCTTTTCCATAGTGAATTAAAAAAAAAACTATCAAATGAGAATAAATGTATGTTTTTATCCCTGATTTCTTCTGCTATCCATTTTTCATTCATTAGCATATTATTTTATCTCCAGCTGTTGGAGTAGCTTCTATTTTTTATTTTATTATTGATTTCTAATTTCATTCCATTATAATCTGATAGAATACAAAGTATTAACTCTATTTTTTTTTTAATTTTCTAAGAGTTCCTTTGTGGCCTAAGATATGATCTATTTTAGATAAGGATCCATGTGCTGCCAAGAATAAAGTGTATTCTATCCTTGATGGATGCAATATTCTACACATGTCTATTAAGTCTAAATTATTAATTGTATTCATTCATTCAATAGCTTCTTTATTTAGTATTTTTTGGGAGTATCTATCTAGTGACGAGAGAGGCATGTTAAAGTCACTCAGTATTATAGTGTTGTCGTCTATTTGATTCTTGAAATTGATAAGAGTTTGTTTGATGTACATAGGTGCTCGACTTTTTAGAGAATAAATATTCACCTTTGTTGTTTTGTTGATATATAATTCCCTTAATCATTATAAAATTATCTTCTTAGTCCCTTCTGATTAACTTTGGCTTGAAGTCCACTTTATCTGATATGAGGATAGAAGCCCTTGCTTGTTTAAGGGATCTATGTGAATGATATGTTTTTTCCCATCCCTTTACCTTCAGTTTGTTGAGGTCTTTGTCTATGAGGTGAGTCTCTTGGAGATAGCATATTGTTGGTTCTAATTTTTTTAACTTAATCTCTCATTCTATGTCTTTTGATTGATGAGTTTAGGCCATTTGCATTCAATGTTATTATTGAGATATAATTTTTATTCCCTATCACTTTGATTTATTTATTGTTTTTAATTTCAATTAGTTTCTCCTTTGATTGATTATTCCTCTACTGTACTTCCTCTTTGCTGCATTTCACTTTTTTTTAAAATTTCTTCTTCATGGAATATTTTACTGAGTATGTTTTTTAGTGCAGTATTTCTAGTTGTTCATTCTTTTAACTTTTGTTTGTAGTGGAAGATTTTTATTTCATCATCAATTCTAAAGCTTAATTTTGCCAGGTATAGTATTCTTGACTGTCATCCATTTTTTTAACTTGGTGTATATTACTTCAAGACCTCCTAGCTTTGAGGGTCTAGGTTGAGAAATCAGGTGAGATCAGGATTAATTTAACTCTAAATATTACCTATCACTTTTCTCTGGTAGCCTTTAACATTCTATCCTTATTCTGTATGTTAGGCATTTTCATAATACTGTGCCTTGATGTGAATCTGTTGTAATTTTGTATATTTAGAGTCTTGTAAGCCTCCTGTATTTAGTTTTCCTTTTCATTCTTAAAGTTTGGAAAATTTTCTAATGAATTTATTGAAAAGATTGTGCATTCCTTTGTATCTCCGAGCCTTCATCAATCCTGAAAAATCTTAAATTTGGTCTTTTTATGTTATAACATTTCTGGGAAGTTCTGTTCATGGTTTCTTTACATCTTTTCTCCATGGTCAACTGATTTCTAGATTATAGTTTTGTCTTCATTACCTAAAACTCTATTTTCAAGTGGTCTAATGTATCAGTGGTGCTTTAAATTGAAATTTTAATTTGGTTGATTGATTTTTTTTTTATTTTGAGGGTTTCTGACTGATTCTTCTTCAGCATCTCTGCATCTCTATTTCCTTGTTTAAATAATCTTTTATTTCTTGTATTCTTTCTCTGATTTTATTTCTTACATCATCTTTTACATTGTAGATCAGTTTAACCATGACTTTCTGAGTTCTATCTCTGACATTTCCTCCACTGTCGTGTCAATAGAGTCTACTGTTGAGGTGGTTTGGGTTATTTGGGATAGTTCAATCCCTTGATTTTTCATATTGTTTATGTGTCTAATCATCTATCTGGATGGATCTGATTCTGCAGAATTTGTACCTTATAGGTTTATAGAATCCCTCTCTATGTTACTAGTACCTCACAGATTGGGATGCACAACCCAATCATAGAAATAATATATGCAAACAATATATAACAGTAGAATAGGTCCTTAATTCCTATTTTGCCATCTAGAATTAATTGGTATGATATTTAGGGATAGTATAATCAGCAATTTCCATCAGTAAAAATAGTACATAATCATGTATTATGTCTGGCTCAAAATCAAACACTAGGTGTTATCTATTCCTTTTCTGTATTAATTATTGCTGTGACATTGGTGTTAGGGGTAGATGTTCTATACCTCAACTAGTATAAAGAAGTGTTAAGTATAGTCAAATTACATAAATCAGAATAAATAGAAGGGTGGAAAAGTGTTTGAAATTTCAAAGGGTGAGTAGGACAGATGCAGTGGTAACTTAGGATATGTTGTTAGCTTGAAAAGGAACAAAAAGAAGAAGTATATAAAGGAGGAGAGAGAGAATGGAATTTGGGTGTCAGGAATATAGAAATGAGAGAGGGAGATAGAGTAGTGATAAATATTATACAAAACAAAATTAAAATAACTTAATCATAAATCATAACCTACAAAATACAGAGCATATGAAAATAACACCTTCAAAACAAAACAAAACAAACTAGAAAAAAAAGAATAAAGAAAGAAAAAGAAAAGAAAGAAGAACAAAAGAAAAACAAGGCAAAAAATGAGAAGAGAGAAACAAATATGAATATGTGTAGGAGTCTTTAAATCAGTCTGTACACATTCAAGTAAAACAAGATCCAATATGGAAATTCAAAATCAAAAGGCTGAACAGAACTACTGCTCCAACAAAAAAACCACCACCACCACCACAACGAAATCTTGGTAAAATGTTAAGAAATTAAAGAGTTGTATCCTCTATGGTGGACAAAATAATAAGGCCGAACTCATGGTGCACACCTATAAATCCAGTGGCTCTGAAAGCTGATGCAGGAGGATCCCAAGTTCAAAGCTATCCCCAGCAAAAGCGACGTGCTAAGCAATCAGTGAGATCCTGTCTCTAAATAATACACAAAGTAAGACTGGGGATGTGGCTTAGTGGTGGAGTGCCCCTGAGTTCAATTGCCAGTACACCCCCCAACAAGAAAAGTCAGTGAGTATGTATGTTCACTGTGCCCGTCTGGTGTTCTTTCTGTTTCTTCCTGAAGTATGATCTTAGTTTGTGGGTATGGGCCATGGGTTATGTGTTCTTTCTGTTATTGTGTTGTTCATTATGTTGAAGGTTGGGGTTAAATTTCCTTTCCTAATTTCCCTTCTTGAGAGATTAGTGTGGGCTGACTGTGCTGCAGACTTGGAGGTGATGTGGCATTCAGGGGAGGTTGGGTTGCAGGGAAGCAGCAAAGTAGCTGACCACATCCTGGTGACAGGTACATCTGGGCCTAGCACTGGATCCTGGGGGCTGGTGAAGGGAGGCTCTATGCTGGATCAGGATGGTTAAGGTGAATTTGTGTGGGAGGCCCAGCCAGGTCAGGGGCCCAGCTGGTCCGTGCCAGGTAAATCAAGAACAGGCTTTGAGACCTGTGGGCCGACCACAAAGCTGTGAGGGATGGGCCACATCAGGGAGCCAGAGGACCATGTTTCATGCTGGACTGATGCCAGACCTGGTGGGTACCTGCGGGTGCTGGACTGGGGAGGGAGTTGGGGACCAGCTGATGCCAGGACCTGGTAAGTACCAGCCTGGGTGGGTACCAGACCAGCTGGCTGAGTGAGCCAAGAGCAAAATGCCCTCACACTCTCTTATATCCTTCCAACCCACTGTAGCTGGCCCTATTGGTCCCTGTAGGCCTTAGGACTCACAGGGCTGGGGAGAGCCTGGCTCTCTCCAGCCTCTTTAACCTGTATTACCCTGGGTGAAATGCTCCCAGTTTCTAACTTTCCACAGGTTTGCTAGGCTCAGACAGGCTCATGCAGACCTGGGTGCAAACTCTTGGATCTATGTTTCCAGTTTCTTTAAGTTCTGGACATGCTGCAGTCCCAAGATGATTCTGCATTAGATTTTGAATTAAGAAAATCTGAGTCCTTCAAATTTGTCTTATTCAAGGTTATTTTGGGTATTTCATATCCTCTGCTATTGCATATGAATTTTTGTGTGGATTTTTCTATTTTATTGTAAACATTGAGATATTGATAGGAATTTCAATAGGGATTTCAATTGAATCTATAGATCACTTTTGGGTAGTATTGATATCTTAACCTTATCATGTCTTCTAACCCACAAATATGGAATAGCTTTCACTTATTCATGTTTTCTTTAATATCTATCAGAAATAGTTTATAGTTTTTATTGTACATTTTTTTATCTCCTTTGTTAAGTATTTTATTCTTTTTTGTACCATTGCAAATAGAATTGTCTTCTTAATTTACTTTTCAGATTGTTCATTATTCTTGCATAGAACTACAACTATTTCTCTTGAGTTGATTTTTTTTTATCATGCTACCTTTCTGATTGTTTTATTAGCTTTAAATGTGTGTGGGTGGGTGGGTGGGTGCAGGAAGCCATCTATCCATGGATTACATGAGGGTATTCTCTTGGTATGGTAGCCAGGGAAATTTACATTTGTCATTGTGAACTATCTGTGGCTCTCTCACAACAATAGATTGCCAATGCATCTAACTTTTATCTCTACTGTTCTAGGAAGATACCTCACAGTAGCTCTGGAGATGGGAGTAACCTGTTGGGAACTGAACACCCCACCTTTAACCTTTTCCGGTGAAGCACATTCTAGGAAGGCCTTTGATGTTTCCCGAAAGAAATAATGCAGGCGTGGGATCCATTTTGCCCTTTAGTCTAGAAGCTCGATCCGCCTGATGGCTTGCCCATCCTGCCCTCGATTTTGAAATTATTTTCTATGTCCTGTGTTTTCTTCATCATTCTATTTTTCTTAGCTTTTACTTCTCAGCCAGCGCATTCCACTGAGGGGAACCCCATTTCCACCACCTGCACGGGATGTCTTCTAACCCACAAATATGGAACAGCTTTAACTTATTCATGTTTTCTTTAATATCTATCAGAAATAGTTATAGATTTTATTGTACATTTTTAAAATCTACTTTGTTAAGTATTTTGTTCTTTTTTGTACCATTGCAAATAGAATTGTCTTCTTAATTTACTTTTCAGATTGTTCATTATTCTTGCAGGAGATGGGGGTGTGTTTATAATCTTTAGGGTTCTCTCTATATAAAATTATATCTTTTGCAAAAGAATGCAAAGATGTGTCTATTTATCCTGAGTATGTCTATTTTCTTCAATAATTTTATAGTACTGAAAATGAAAAAAAGGAATACTTATGGGAATTTTAAAGAGATAATAAGTAAATAGAGGTAGCTTAATGAATGTTGATGGAACTCTGTTTCTACTTAAACATCTCTACTATAAGTTAAGGAGCTTGATGTCAGCATGATAAAAGCTCTGATTCCTGAAAGGTGGGGTTGATTTTGATTCTTCAGTTGGCTGTTGTTGAGGTCTTATAACTCCTGGGGCCTGGTTCATTGGCATTTTGGAAAATCTCCAAGATACTTCTTTGGTATAAACAAAGTTGAGTTAAAAGAGACTACACTTAATGTGTAGAGACTACAAATTTCCTGATCTTACCAGAAAAGAGAACCTACAAACTATCTTAACACATTCTAGTGTTCTTTCTTATATCAGTTTATATTCTGTTTTAAAGTTTCTATTATTACAACCTTTGTTTCAATTGTGCATTGTCAAATAATCTCATATTCCACCATATAAGATGTGGTTTTTCTTACTCATGTCATGATTTTCATGGCACAGATGGAAAGGAAACAGATTCAAACATAAGACAGCTAATGGGATCTCATTCATGGATTAATGATAAATTTTAGAGAAACAAAAAAAATTAAATTCATAAAATTGTATGAGTAAAACCCATTCTAGAGCCTTTTGAAAGCTGTTCTTTATATTTTGCATTATGCTGCCACCTAATGGTTGCAACTGATATGAAAAACAAAGGTATTGTAACATCTTGATTTCAGAAAGCCTTGTAGTCAAAAAATGCTTGTCTAAAGATTTAAAAACCAGAAGATTGGCTTAACACCTAAAACTATGAAATACTAGGGGAAAAAAAGTCAGGAAACACTTCAGGGCACTGGAAAGTGCACGGATATTTTGGACAAAGCTATAAAAGCACAGGAAACAAAAACTATATAGACAGATGGAATTATATCAAATTTAAAAACTGCTGCACAGGAAAGGAACAATCCACAAAGTGAACAGAAAACCTACAAAATATTTGCAAACTATATATATGGCAAGTGGTATATTTCCAAAATATATGATGAACTAAAAATGTTAATAACAACAAGCCAAATACATCAATGAGAAATGGGCAATAGATAGAATGCTCTAATTTAGATATTAAATATTGCCAGAAGTTTATGTGTGAAACAATACAAGAAAGTTCAGAGGTGATATGACTGGGTTATAAGAACAATAACATAATCAGCATTGATCTTCTGATAAGGATTAATTTGGTGGTAACTGCAGGCAGATAGCCCATGGCTGGTGGAGGTGGGTCATTTGGGAAATGCCTTTGGGGTATATATTTTTTCCTTGTTGATTGGGGCTCTCTCCCTCCACATTTTGTGGCCATATTCTGGCCTGTTTTCCTTCACCACACTCTTCTTTCCTGAGCAATGGAGCTGGGCGTCTATGGACTGAAATCAGGAGCCCAAGAATAAATTTTTCCTCCTCTAATTGTTCTTGTCAAGTCTTTTTGTCAGTGAAAAAGCTGATTAAAATACATAGCCAGATATTTCTCTAAATGAGACATGAAACCAGTTAATAGGTTCATTTAAAAAGTGCTCAACATCACTAATTATCAGAGAAAAGCAGATCAAAACCATAGCAAGATATTACCTTAATCCAGTAAAGAATGGCTATTATCAAAAAGATTTAAGACAGTACACTGGAGAGGATGTAAAGAAAGGGGAAACTTTGAACACCATAGGTGGGAATATAAATTAGTCCAGCCATTATGGGAAACAGCATGGAGTTCCTAAAAAAAGACTTATGATTAAGCACTGATATTGCTATTATACAACCAAAGAAAATGACATTGATATGTCTAAGAAACAACTTCACTCCTACTGCTACCAGTGATGAGAATCAGGATGAAGTCCTGCTTCCCTGATGTTGAGGACTGAACCCTGAGAAATGCCTAGGCAAGCTTAGAAAGCCAGTGAGAAACTAATGTAGCTCCATTTTTTAAAATAAATAAATAACAGCAGCTTCTACCTCAAGGCCTGTCCTAAGGAAGGGGGCATGACCCTTGTCCTTGGAAAAACCCACAGAGCACTCCTAAGCACATATGAATCCTGCTGAGTTGTTTGTCTGTAAATAACAGGAGACCCCCAAAAGACCACCAGAGACCCAAGATCGATGTAAGCAGCAAAGAGGTGTTTATTGCGAGCTAGCTTGGTCCTCCGTGTGCACACACAGCAACTGGTGATGCTGAGAGGCCCTGAGCCCAGGGTTTGCAGCAGTTTTATACGTTCTTTGGAGAAGGCAGGGACTTCACATACATCATAGCATCTCTTAGCAAATCATCACACACTGCGGGAAAATCAAATAACAACTCTAAAACATGATTAGCACATTCACTGGCGGGAACACGTTGGGTAGGGGTGATTGGTCAGTACAAAAGGGGTATTCATTTGAACTGATTGGTTTAAGCCAAGAGGGGTGTACGTGCTGAACTACATGGTTTCCCAACATGTTATCAACCACCATAAACTACTGGGAGGGTCATCTGGCATCCCAGGTATTTCCCTGTCTTATGCTGATTGGTGGCTGCTAGGGGGTTGCTATGGATCCCCACCTAGCCTGACTGAGTCAGGGACACCTGGCACAGCAGATCTCTCCTGTTATTTGTAGATAAACAACTTAGCAGGGTGCGAATGTGCCTAGGAGTGCTCTGTGGGTTTTTCCAAGGACAAAGGTGATGTCCCTTCCTTGGATAGGCTTTGCTCTGAGATAGAAGCTGGTTTTTCAAGGACCCATAGCAACCCTCCTAGCAACCTCCAATCAGCATGAGACAGGGAAAATACCTGGGATGCCAGATGACTCCCCAGTAGTTTATGGTGGTTGATAACATGTTGGGAAACCATGTAGTTCAGCACATACACCCCTCATGGCCTAAACCAATCGGTTCAAAGGAATCCCCCTCTTGTACTAACCAATCACCCCTACCCAACTTGTTCCCGCCAGTGAATGTGCTAATCAATGTTAAGAGTTGTTATTTGACTTTCCTGCGGTATGGAATGATTTGATGTGTGATGTTGTGATGCATAGAATATCCCCCCAAAACCTATAAAATCTCACTGAACAAAGGACCGGGACTCACTTCCTGGGACCGCTGCATCGGGAACAGTTGTGAGTCCAGGCTCGGGCTTGCAATAAAGACTCTTGTGTGATTGCATCGGATTTGGCTCCTGGAGGTCTATTGGGGTCCCATGAATCTGGCATAACACAAGTTTTATTTAAAGGATAGAACAGAGATAGACTACTCTGAATAGAAGGGACCCCAGAGGTGAGTGTCTGGGAAAGTGGGTGTTTCCTGCCCCTTTCATACGTTTTAAATTTCCTTTGTTCTCATGCTCTCTCCTCATCCAGCTTACAGAACCCAAAAGGTAGAGTGATCCAAGGGTGGGAATGAAGCTGCCCAGGGCTGCAGGCGGGAAGGGAGTCACCTAGGGCTACTCATTAACTCTTTGCTGAAAGGATAAATTCCCTGGAGGCAGGTAACCTTGGCAACAGGTTCAGGATGGGGAGGAGTACTAAAGGAAGTAGCATTTTATTTCCTTTCCTTTTAAATGAGCCCCCATCTTCCCAGTCTCACCCAATTATTTCTTACCTACGTTAACTGTCCTTTTGCCTCCTGACCTCACTATGTTCACTGAAGCACTATTCATAACAGCAAAGAAATGGGGGGAAAAAAAACTACCAAAATATTTATCAACTGATGAGTGAATAAGCAAAATGTGGTACCTACATACAGTGGATTATTATTCAGCCATAAAAAATATAAAATTCTGTTAACATGAATGGAATTGGAGATAATTAATTTAAATGAAAAAAGCAAGGCAACTAGAGGCCTTTCAGTAGATGAATGGATAAAGAAAATGTGATATACACACACAATGAAATATTATTCAGCAATAAAAGAGAATAAAATCATGGCATTTGAAGGTAAATGGGTGGATTTGGATGATATAAGTAGGGCTAAGTGAAGTTAGCCAAACCCCCAAAACCAAATGCAGAATGTTTTCTCTCCTATAAGCAGGCTGATTCACAGTGGGGTTGGGAGGATTACATAAACTCTAGATAGGGCAGCAAAGGAGTGGGAGAGAAGGAGAGGGGGCATGAGGGTAAAAAAGATGGTGGAATGAGATGGATATCATTACCCTAAGTACATGTATGAAGACAGGAATGGCGTTACTACTCTGTGTTCAACCAGAGATATAAAAAATTGTGCTCTAAATGTGTAATATGAATTGTAATGCATTCAGAATAAAAAATTTTAAGAAAAGACTGTAAGGAACAATAAATGCTGGCGAGGATATGGGGAAAAAGGTATACTCATACATTGCCGGTGCGACTGCAAATTGTTGCAACCATTATGGAAAGCAGTATGGAGATTCCTCAGAAAACTTAGAATAGAACCATGATTTGACCCAGCTACCAACTCCTTGGTATATACCCCAAAGATTTTAAATTGGCATACTAGAATGACACAGCCACATCAATGTTTATAGCAGCTCAACTCACAATAGCTAAACTATGGAACCAGCCTAGGTGCCCTTTTACAGATGAATAGATAAGAAAAAATGTGGTGTATATTCACAGTGGAATATTACTCAGCCTTAAAGAATGAAATGATGGCATTTGCTGGTAAATGGATGGAGCTGGGAATATCATGCTAAAAGTGAAATAAGCCAATTTCAAAAAAGAAAACAAAGGCTGGATGTTGTCTCTGATATGCAAATGCTAATTCACAGTAAGGGAGGGGGAGTTAGGAAAGAATGAAATTACTTTGATTTAGGCAGAGGGGACTAAAGGGAAGGGAGGGGGAATAGAGATAGGAAGGATAGTAGAATAAATCGGACATTAATATCCTATATGCATATATAACAACATGAACAGCGTGATTTCACGTCATACACAACCAGAAGAATGAGAAGTTGTACTCCATTTATGTGTCAAAGTGCATTGCACTGTCATGTATAACTAATTAGAACAAAAAAAAAATTTTAAAAAGTTGAATAAAAGAATAAAATTCTGTTAACATGAACAGAATTGGGGATTATTAATTTAAGTGAAAAAAGCTTGGCACAGAAAGACAAGAACTACATGATTTCAATCATATGTGGAAGACCTGTAGGCTATTTTGTGCTTGACTCTTAATTATTTATAAAAGAAATTGGATTTTTAGACTCTTAGTCATATCCAGCAATGAGACAGAGGGATATTGTAAACATGGCAACATTCCATAAGGGTTTTGAGATTTTTTCTAACCTTTCTGAAAAGTTCACTTGAGTGAAAAAAAAAATGAATTTCTCTGAATTATCCCATGTTTTGGCAGAGAAGGTAATGCATTTTCAAACTGTTCTGATTATAGAAACTATTATTAAAATTAATGCTTGACTAATTAGCATTCTGTCCAATTCATTGTGTATTTTACTTACTTCCTCCTCTCTTTGGGTCTATTTTGTTTGTTAGTTAGTTTTTAGTACCCAGGGTTGCTTAAACACTGAGCCATAACTCCAGACCTTTTTAAAATTTTGTTCTATGTTGCTAAATTGCTAAGGCTGACCTGAAACTTGCAATCCTCCTGTCTCAGCCTTCTAAACTGCTTGGATTACAGGCATGAGCCACCATGCCCAGCTAGCCTTCTTTTTTAATTAAAAAAAAATGGTATTTTCAATTTGAATTGACTCTTAACCAATCTAGATGCCCTTCAATAGACGAATGGATAAAAAAAAATGTGGCATTTATACACAATGGAGTATTACTCTGCATTAAAAAAATGACAAAATCATAGAATTTGCAGGGAAATGGATGGCATTAGAGCAGATTATGCTAAGTGAAGCCAGCCAATCCCTAAAAAACAAATGTCAAACGTCTTCTTTGATATAAGGAGAGTAACTAAGAACAGAGTAGGGACGAAGAGCATGAGAAGAAGATTAACATTAAGCAGGGATGAGAGGTGGGAGGGAAAGGGAGAGAGAAGGGAAATTGCATGGAAATGGAAGGAGACCCTCAGGGTTATACAAAATTACATACAAGAGGAAGTGAGGGGAAAGGGAAAAATAATACAAGGGGGAGAAATGAATTACAGTAGAGTGGGTAGAGAGAGAAGAGGGGAGGGGAGGGGAGAGGAGGGGGGATAGTAGAGGATAGGAAAGGCAGCAGAATACAACAGACACTAGTATGGCAATATGTAAATCAATGGATGTGTAACTGATGTGAGTCTGCAATCTGTATATGGGGTAAAAATGGGAGTTCATAACCCACTTGAATCAAAGTGTGAAATATGATATATCAAGAACTATGTAATGTTTTGAACAACCAACAATAAAAATTAAAACACACACACACAAAAAAAAAAAAAAAAAACAGTGTTAAGACATCTTCTTTGTGTCACTCAGCTACATCTTCCTAGTTGCCCTCCAGATGATACAAAAGGAACCTTACAAAATGATTATTGTTTAAAGTTTACTTTGAAGAGGGAGAATCTTTGCTTGCCAATGCGTATCTCTGATGGCCATCATTCTTCAGCAGGGAAGAGGTCAGCCCACCAATTGATGAGAGCAAGCCTTAACTCTCTAAGTTCTAAGTTCCTCAATCTGTGAACACACTGAATTCTGATGAGACACAGAAATGAGTTCTTTAATGAAGGGTTAATGTGAGCTCTCAAAAACAGCATGACTTACAAGTTGACATTTAAATAACATACACCCAAGGTCTACATTTGTGTGTATAGGAGAAGACAAGAGGAATGAAAAGTGAGGTATACTGATGATCAAGCTTTTAGAAGCATCCATACATTAAAAGAAAAAAAAATCATGCCTATGGGTGCTCCCTTAGCTTTCCAGAGTCCATCCCAAGCATTCTTTGAAACTTCTTCTTTGACTTCAGCGCCATCTTTTTCCGTACATCATCCCTCTTCATAAAATAATGGAAAACCATTCTCAAGTCTCTTTTGTTTCTTGCCTATATTTTAATAATGTATCCCTTTTTGTTTGTTCTCTGCCCATCTGCTTAGAGACATGAACACTGACCCATAGAAAATAAGAGGGGAAAAAGTTCAGGAGCTGTGGGAGCATGGGGTTAAGTAGCTTACCTGAAGACAAACACGTAACCATCATCTTGAATATTAATTTCCTTACAAAGACTATACTGTCTAGACAGTACTTAATAAGAATATCTATTCTAGTAAATAACCCTATTTAATAGGGATTATTTAGTAGTCCTTGTTAAGTAATCCTGGCTTTTTATAAACAAAAGGAATGTTTATCTGTCTATTACAGGGAGCTGATAATTCCCCTGCTGAGCCACCAAAAGAAAAATGGAGCTAATACCAAATCTTTGCTCCCTCCTGAAATTTCTCAGTTCATGAAAAGAGGAATGTCAATTCATTCTGTGACATTGTAAACCAGTATTTCTTGCATAATATTATAGGTCATAAAATTTTAGTTGAACATGTACTGAGCATAAATCACACAATGTAGTTTGAATTTTAAAATAAAAGATTATATTTGCATCTTAATTTGAAACTTTATCTAGTCTGCAATTAAAATAAAGATTTCCATTTAATGGAGGTTTCATAATACCAAGTAAATGCTACCTAACTCTTTTCCTAATAGTATGTAAGATTCATATAATTTATGTTTTCATTTTTCTTATCTTTTCCAGCTTCAAGTGGCTACCTAGATTCTGTGGCTGGTAGCCTTGTAGATCTTCCTTTTTCTTCAAAGCCAATCACTCAGGTTTCTGCTTTCCCCATATGTAGCCTTCTTCTTGACTTTTATTCTTCCTGCCTCCCTCTTATAAAGATAATTGTGAGTAAGAGTCGACCCAGATAATCCAGAATAATCTTGCTATCTCAAAATCCTTAGTCATTCACTTCTACAAAGTCCCTTTGCCATCGAAAGTAATATTGGAAGTTTCCTGAGAATTGGGGTATGGAACTATGCAAGCAGGATCCTTCAGCTTAGCAGTCTCTAGGTAGCTGACATAGATAGCCTTATATATTTATGTAAGGGTCAATAAGTTTTGAATCAGTTACAACCTGTTAATTTTATTTACTTATTTATTTTGCAGTGCTGAGAATCAAAATCAGGGCTTCAGGAATGGTAGGCAACCTGTCTGACACTGAGCTACATCACCAGCACCTTTGGTTAACAATTTAAACTGGAAGAAACGCATGTGAATGTTGATAACTATCAGTATTACTCTCCTATTAAAATGTTTGACATATTTACAAAGAGATCATAAGCACATTTTTAGTATTTTTGTTAAGTTCTTACTTTAGCATTCCATTTTAATTTCATCAAATGATTTTATGTCACTCAAATGTACAGATTTTAAAAATGCATTGTTTTCCTATATTCTGATATATTTCTACCAGTTTCTTTTTGAGTAAATAGGTCCTCATGGGTTTACCCTTTTACTATGACAGTTCAAAACTCTAAAATTATAAGGAAAGTAATAGTATGCTCAAGGGAAATAGAAATTAACAAAGAACAAGCTGAGAGAAAGCATTTAAATTAAAGGACAATTGATAAATACTTCTGACCATTAGGTGGTGTTCCTAAACCATAGAAATTTAATTAAAGATCTCTGAAGATATATTTCATTCTCAATTTAGTTGTTATGTTATTTTGGCCTGATTTTCAATGTGAGATTTAAATTGATGAGTTTTGTTTATATAGATACCTTATCATTGAATTTCAGCAACACATAGACATATTTGCTTTATTCCACTGTTTTTTAAATGCCAGGATAGAACAGTTTACAATTGATATCTTCCAACAGTTTACCATTTTTTAATGCAAACTAAATCTTAATTATTCAGACTTTTCCCTTGAAAGACCTTTAAAAACTAAGATTTAATTAAATTTAATAAAAATTAACATTTTTTAAAAGAAAAATACTTTTACGTGCAGATTTTAACATTGATAAGTCTTTACAGCTTTATACAGTACCTATTTTGTTGGTGCAAATAAGTCACTTTTAAACCATATAGTAAAATCTATAGCACAATTATTTAAAATTTTCAAGACTCTAAAATAATACTGGACCATTGTTTACAGTAGGTTTCTGTACTACTCTTAGGACAATATTTATCATATTTTTTTACATATATAAATTCCTGAGGATAAATTGTGACAGGAATGTCAGCCTAAAGCCTTCTTTAAGCCATAATGGTGTTACCATCTTTGTCCAAAGGAAACTCTTGTGCAAATACAGTCACAGGTATTACTGATAAAATCCTACTTTGTACAAAGTCAGAACAAAGGAAATCGAATGCAATAGCACTGATGAAAAGGGGATGAAATCAACTTTTTTGAAATTCTGAAGAATTCTATTTTGAAAAATTGGGCAAATCTCTTAAATTGTGAGAAGACTATAGAAATTATAATCATTTTCTATTGAAAATCTATTTCTACTTGTGTCTGCAGGTGAGGATAAAATTGTCAGTTGAAATAATGAACCTTAGTCTGTGTTACTAGTAGAGAACTTTAGTGTGAATTTATAATGCAAAATTTTATATGATGTATTTTATATAAATTTAATGTAAAATTTATAAGATAAGTTTTTTCCTGCTATATCTTTGTGGGGAAAAATTGCTGATGAGCTTCTAAAATCAATGCTGGAATGCTTTCTTTGGTGTAGCATGTGGAGATAAACAACCAAAATAAGATCTACAATATGTTTAAAGTTTTGAATAAGTTTAAAGAAAAGTTTTAAGAATCATGGATATAAATAAGTAAACAAATTTCAATGATATGGGGATGGATGACTCAAAGACATTAGAAGTCAGGCAATGTGTTTTTCTGATTCAATTTTATCTATTAACAGTATTGAAGTTCTTCTAGATAAAATTGAGGCAAACTACACCATTATGACTCACTTCTACTGAATATGGCTAGAAACACTGGAGCATGAAATGAAGATTATAAAAGAGTGAGTATTTCAGCACATAGAGCAAGGATCTAGGGAAAGAAGGAATCTAGCAAGGTAAATTTGATTTTGGAGTTATTTTATTCTGAGGCTTCTCCCGCCAGGAGCTATCTAATATGTAGTGCTATAGTTTGGATCTGAAACATTTCCCAAAGGCCTATTTAGTGAAGGATTATTCTCCAGAGTGGCATTACTGGGAGGAGTGAATACTTCATGAGGCAGGGCCTAGTGGGAAGATTTAGGGCATTGGGGGGTGGGGGCTGAAAGGGATTATGGGACCCTAATCTCATTTTTTTCTCTCTCCTATTCAGCAGACTTCATCCATCACATGTTCCTAACATATTGTCCTGCCTGAATGGAACAATCAGTCGTGGTCTGAAACTTCCAACACTGTGAACCACAACAAACCCTTCCTCTTTACACTTTGATTTATCTCAGGTATGTCCTATAGTATTAGAAAATTGACTAACACAGGTAGTAAATGCCCCAAATATTTATTACACATCTTGATGGACTTCATACCAAAAGGAAAGGTGATTTAAGAGAGATATGGTCATTTAGAGATTGTAGCTGTTTGAAAACACCTTGATCTTTCACAGGTCTGAGAAAATAAATCTAGGATTCTGCTGAAAGCAAAGACATTTTCTTTAGAGAAAGAACATAATTCTAGGTCTCAAAATATCTTTGAATTTATTAAAATTCAATGATTAACATTCAATTCAAATCAACTAGTGTAATGCCAGATTCGTGGGACCCCCCAATAGACCTCCTGGAGCCAAATCTGATACAATCACACAAGAGTCTTTATTGCAAGCTCGAGCCTGGACTCACAACTGTTCCCGATGCAGCGGTCCCAGGGAGTGAGTCCTGGTCCTTTGTCCAGTGAGATTTTATAGGTTTTGGGGGGATACTCTATGCATCACAACATCACACATCAAATCATTCCATACCATGGGAAAATCAAACAACAACTCTTAACATTGATTAGCACATTCACTGGCGGGAACAAGTTGGGTAGGGGTGATTGGCTAGTACAAGAGGGGGATTCCTTTGAACTGAATGGTTTAGGCCATGAGGGGTGTACATGCTAAACTACATGGTTTCCCAACATGTTATCAACCACCATAAACTACTTGGGAGTCATCTGGCATCCCAGGTATTTTCCCTGTCTCATGCTGATTGGAGGTTGCTAGGGGGATTGCTGTGGGTGCTCACCTAGCCTAACTGAGTCAAGGACACCTGGCACCGTAGATCTCTTCTGTTATTTGCAGACAAAACAACTCAGCAGGGTAGGTATGTGCCTAGAAAGGCTCTGTGGGTTTTTCTCAGGACAAGGATCATGCCCCCTTCCTTAGGACAGGCCTTGAGGTAAAAGCTGGTTTCTCAAAAATGGAGTCACATCAGTTTCTCACTAGGAAAACACAGAAAGGAAAAACAACCTAAAAAGTAACCAAGAGAAGCACAGACAATAAAAATAGATATTCAATGGACACTGATAATGGAGCCATGATAGTTTAAAATAAATGTGCAGTATGACTTCAAGAAAATAATACAGTAGAATGAGAAATTCAGTTGAGGTCTTTAAAATAAAAAGGAAACCCCCAAATTCTTGAACTTAATTGAACTCAGAATATACATAAGTGAAATAAAAACAAAGTGCATGGTTTTAAAGTATGCAGAAATTATTAGCAAAGTTAATGATAAATTTAAAAATATATATATAAATTAAAGTCCAGGGAACCATAAGCTTGAAAAAAAAAGTGAAAGACACAAGGGCTGTAGTTGATGGGTAGAGATAAAAGTGCAAAGTTTGTTAGGAAGAGAAGAGAGGGGAAAAAGGCCACAGAATGATACACATGATAAGGCTCAAGGTTGATTTTTGCTATTCTATATATTTATTTCATCAATGCTTTAAATGTATGATACCTTGGATCTTTACTTAAAAACAAAACTATGAACTCTGCCATTAGATTATGCCACTCAAGAGCCAGGTGCAGTGTCACATGCCTAAAAATCCCAGTGGCACTGGAGGCTGAGGCAGGAGGATTGAAAGTTCAAAGCCAGCCTCAGCAAGTTAGTGAGACCCTGTCTTGAAATAAAAAAAAAAATAAATGTCTGGGGATGTGGCTCAGTGGTTCAGTAACCCTGGGTTCAATCCCAGGTACAGGAAAAAAAAAAGATTATGCCAGTTAATAACAGAGCCTAGATCTTTCCCGAACTTACCCTAAAATCTTAAACTTTCATTTGTCCTGGGAGCAATTGTATAGGAAGCATTTCTCAGTGGACCAAAAAGGTTTTTTTTTTTTTTTTTTTTTAATTATTTGATCCTAGGAAATAAGTAATATCAGGAAGGCCCTACTTGATTTAAAATGGAATATAATTTGAATATTTCCCTGACAAATAATTCCATGTTAAATAACTTCATCCTAATTGCAGTGATTTTTAATAGGTCCTAAAGAAGTATCTAAATTATTTTCTTCCAGCAAAGTAAGCATCTCTGCTTTTATTGAATGGATTTATCATTTGATTTGAGTTGGGGACTCTTGATAATAAAGAGACTTAGTGAACAGATAAATGCAGTTTCTGCTACTTGAGTCCAAGTAACAAACTTGAATAAGTCACAATCTTGAATAAGTCATAAAATTATAGGTATAGTCTTGACCTACATTATTTGTTTAAGTGTTATGGGCATCAAACATTATCAAAAAGATAAAAGTGGTCAAAACAAAATTATTCTCTCAGAAAAAGAACTCTTTTGACATAAGTTAACCAATATCTCTTGCCAGGAATTCTACTTTCAGAAATTATTCTTTGGGTGCTGTATTTTATTTAACAGCAAAATGTGCACATACTTCCAGAGATGTATGCATTTTGAGATGTATAAACATGTTACCTATTTATACAGAAATAAGTCCAGTCATTCCAGTGAGATTCTTATCAAAAAGTGGAAAAACAGTATTTTTACAGTTCCTTACATACCATAAGGCCTAGAATTAACATAGAATTTAACCCTTATCTGAGTTCAGATAAAGGCTTGATTATTAAATTTCATTAGCATTCTAGTACTCTTAAAGCCATGTTTTGAATATGCAACCTGAGGCATCTAATGCTACTATTTTACCACTTTATGGTCATTTTGAAAAAAATATTAGTACATTATAATTATATATAATGAGAGGATTCATTATATTTGTACCTTCACATAATATAAATTGGTCCATTTCATTCCCTAGAACCTATTATAAGAATATAACATTCTTATAATAATCAGCAAGTTTGGTGGTCAGAGATACACAACAACTACATTTGGAACATGAATGGAACAGTCTTGTTTTGTGGGCAAGACAAATGAGCATCCTTTTCTCCTCCTTTCCCTTCCCTCTTCTCTCCTGTCTCCCACCAAACCCTTCTTTACTAGTTCTCCCCATTTTTTTCTGTCTAGCTGCCACATATGAGAGAAAATTTACAGTCATTTTTGTTGCCAGTAACACTCTGTGACCCGATACCCTTTTATTTATTTTTTTGCTATTTTTTTAAGGAAGAAACAAAAATAGATATGATAAATTAAAAGTAGTATTTATGAGCTTGAATAAAAGCATGAAATGAATGTTAAAGAATCTGCTTTTTTTGTTGCTTCCATTTATCATGCCTTTTGATGAATTAAGAAGTTAAGAGTCCAACGCTAAGGATGATGCCAGTAGATACTGAGTGTATTTGTCATTGTTGGGATCTTGACTAGAACCTCCTGCTCTTGAGGGTATTGGTGGAAAAAGGCTCACAGCTGCTTGTTGTCAGAAATAATTTGGCCAATGAGAATTCCCTTATCATGCCTGAAAGCAGTGATTTGTTGATATGGGGTTTCAAAGAGACTTCGAATGTCAAAGCCTTATAGACTACCTGCCTCAAGATATGGCCAAATCAAAGGTGTGATTTATGCTCTAAATTACCTGATATCAGGGACCAAACTGAAGCTGATCACTTGAGGCCACCTTCTTCCTTAGCTTTTTTCCCCTGCCCTTACTTTCTTTCTTGAGAACACTCCTCTCATAAATCAATTGGTCAAAGATTCTTGTCTTTGTTTTTAGGAAACCTGACCTAAGATAGTGGGTATGGAATAATGGACCTAAAGTAGTGAAACTAGAAATTGTCCAACAAAGCAGATTTTATAGAAATAGCTGGAATTCTGAAGATGAGACATGGTGAAGATGAAGTAAATCACTGGTGGAAGGTGGAGTATTAGTAATTCCAAGCATACCACAGCAATGCAATTGATAAGACTAATGTGTAGGATGCTCACATGAACCAAACAGAATAAATAAGACAGGGCTGAAGTAACCAGGGAAATATCTTGATATTTAATAGATATAAGAAATAGTACCTACTATGTTACTGGCTGGATGTGGTCAAAGAAAGATAAAATGACAGATGTAGTTTTATTAATTAACAACATAAAGCTAATTTTGTGAGTAGGGGAACCTCCTTCAATGCATTGAAGAAAAGCTATTGATATAAAAGATCAGAAAGAGTAAAGAATAGGCATATGGCTTAGTTGTGCTGGTGGAAGAATTTCAAAGAAGAATATTATCATCATTCACGGCAGGAAGTCTATGCCAAATCAGAGCTCTGATAAGAAGAATTGGAATACTAATTCTCAGGTTGGGCAGATGCACATGAGGTCCCCCAAATCTGTTTCCATCTTTCTGTCTATGGAAGTGCCCACTCTTCTTATTGGGAATATACTGCTCTTACTTGTTTGCAATTTGTGCACAGACTTTAGAAGTAGCATGTGCCTTAGTATTCAATACTTGTCTTAGAATATATAATCACCTCTCTTCTTACCAGCATGCCCACAATCAACCTAAAAACTCAGCAAGTCTAATTGGGGAAATGTTGTACCTGCTCATGGCAGAATAAGGAAAAAGGAATAAAAGACTCAGGTAAAGGAACATGGTAGAATGTATCTACTTAAAAAGACCAGAAAATCTACCAGAAGTTTTATGCCTTGAGGTAGTACAGAGGATACACATATTTCTTAAGGTGACAAGGAATGTGCTGGTAACTGGCAGCACACTATAGTAGAATCATTGAGAAGCTCAGTGGCAGGTGTCCTCTATAATCTGAGGCTGGTATTAGATGATCTGTTATCATATCTGGGCTCTTAAGTAACAAAAGCAATGAAAAAATCCAATAATAATAGTGGACAAGTGACACCACTCAGGGAAAAGAGAATATAACATTCTCATAATAATCAGAAAAGTTTGGAGTGGTGGTCAGAGATACACAACAACTACATTTGGAACATGAATGGAACAGTCTTGTTCTGTGGGCTAGACAAATGAACATCCAATAAAATGTTACTCAAAATGCTAATTAAAATAGAACATGAATGGATGAACATAAGACTGAAGAAGGATTTCACAATTAAGTCCTGCTTCCATACTGAATTTCCAGACCTTAGCTGGTTCTCAGACCTAGAATCTGTCCATTGAGCAAGAACCCCACAGCAAGTGACAAATGTATGTAGTAGTTATTGACCTCAGTCCTTTCCCAAAGAAGTTTTCAGCCATGTACTCAGAGAATCATATGAATCATATGTCTGCTGAAAATGATTTGGTACATGTTCTGATATATACTGAGGCACTATTTCTGATATTTCTGAGGCACTATTTTACCTTTCCATGTTGAATGAGGGACTTGTAAGGGCCAGATATAATTGGAATCCAGTTTTTCCATGTAGCTGTAACTCATTTCCCTAATTGCCAATGATAATCTCCATGGAGACACTATAACTTTGGTTGAATTCTCACATTGGTTTCTTCTCTATAACGTAAGATCTCTACTGGCATTAAAGGCTGGATGCAAGCTCCTGAATTTGTATCCTAAACTGCCGCAGTCTGGCTGGGCACAATTCAGGAGCCACTTGTCAAAAGAAACAAACTTTATTTTAGAACCACACATGCCAAACAAAACAGCTCCTCAGGAAAACCTTCAGAGCCCAACTGCCACCACCGGCTTCCCACAAGCCTCTCAACCTCCCCCACTCCTCCTGCTCTTGAGGGCAATTGGCTGGGTTGCATGGGCGGAGCCAAAAAAGTCCCCCAATGAGCAGCTCCATGGTCTGAAAGGGCGGAGAAACAGCCCAATGAGCATCAGCACAGAGGAGCCAATCAGTTGGCAGCTAGAAGTTGCTGGGGCCGCTGTGAGCCAATCATCAGCTGGCAGCTGGAAGTTTGCTGGCAGCTGGAAGTTTGCTGGCAGCTGGAAGTTTGCTGGGGCCCCTTAGGCTGTGGCTCTCAACATCTCCCCCTCTCTGTTTAAACAACAAGCATGTGGCTTAGGGACCGTGCTGCCTTAGGTTGTCCAATAGTACATATGGTGCTTGCCCGTTATCGGATAAGTCCCTCCTCTCTTAGGTTGGTACCATTGCAGTTGGATCTTACCCATCACTGACTACCGGTCCAGTATACAGCCACACCTGTGGATAGGTCTTTGTATCAGCGGGGGGGTGAGATTCTTTGCCTCACCTCTGTTGGCCCCCAAATTTTAGCTGAACGACCATGATAAGCAGAAGGGAGGAAGATACACCAAGCCAAATGACGGCTCCTTTTGGAAAAATTGTACCACCGATGACATCATCAGCAAAAATACCCCAACAGTACCACAAGTCACTGCACCAACAGATAGTTCACAATGCATACAGGTGAGTTCACAATGCATACAAGTGATACATAGTCCAGGCAAGTTTTGCAAGCAGTTCAGTGATGGCTATTGCAGAAGTTGTAGATTGGTTTTATTTTTGTCTTCACCGGCACTGGGATGAAGATAGGAATTCTGGCAATAATGGCTAAAGAAAAAATTATGTAACATTCCAGAAGGCACTAAAAGAATTTTCTTTCTTTTTTTTTTTTTTTTTTTTTTTAGAAAACAATTTTCTTAACAATGTACCTTATCCTCAATAGAATTATTAAATATAATAAAAAGAAAAGGTGAAAGTAAACAAACAGATCTGTTAACCTCCTTTTTTGTTCATATATTAAAACAATCCTCAACAGCTGTTTACCCAATTTAAATTAAACTATTTAAATCACGTGAAAAAAAAATTTAGATCCATTTTTTCATGAGCGCTCATCATATATGATATATGGACAGACGTACATTCAAACATATAACAAAACACAAGTGTGCACACATAATATAATACATATAACACATAACATAATAGTAAAGGCCTTATAACTTTTTACAGGTGAAATCTCCATTGCAATGTTTAAAAACTCTATAGTCAAAAAAATAGAACTGATCAGCAAAACATTAACCTAGGTCTGTATGAGCTCAAAAAACAAAATAGAACTTCATGATATGGGAAAGGGCAATAATAAAATAGATATTGAAAAAAACATCCTGGTTCTGTCACAGATGTAAGAATAGCCAAACTGGAGTTTTGGATATCAGTTGTTATGGATTTGAGCCAAATCATCTTCTTTTTGGTCTGTAGAAATCGCTTTAGTTAGTCTTTCTGGAATTCAAATCGGCTGCTGTTCTCCCTGTGGAAACACACAAGCAGACCCCCGACTCCGGACAATCACTGGGTCAGCACCTTAGTTAATCTCTCTGGAATCCAAATCGGCTGCTGTTCTCCCTGTGGAAACACACAAACAGACCCCGGACTCCAGATAATTACTGGGTCAGGACCTTTCCATTGTCCTGTTAGAATATCCTTCCAAAGTACCTTGGGCTTATGTACATTTTTTGGACACATATGCCTTTCCGCAGCACTAAGCCCTGATGAATCAAAATTTAAAAAGTTTAGAGTAAAAAGGGTTATTTTAAGTTTATCTTTGGGGAATATATACCCCTTCCCAATTCCTTCTTTTTGCTTTAATAAGTACATTTTAATAGTTTGATGAGCTCTTTCAACTATGCCTTGTCCCTGTGGATTGTGTGGGATTCCTGTTATATGAGTAATGCCAAATGTTGAGCAAAATTGTTTAAAAGAGGTAGAAGTATAACCAGGGGCATTATCTGTTTTTAACTGTTTTGGAATGCCCACAGTGGCAAAATTTTGTAAGAATGAGCTATAACATCTTTAGTTTTTTCTCCAGCATGAAGGGAGCCCATCAAAAATCCAGAAAAAGTATTAACTGTGACATACAAATATTTTAATTTTCCAAATTCTGGCAAGTGTGTGATGTCCATCTGCCAAATATGGTTAGGTATCAATCCTCTAGAATTGACTACAAGATTAACTTGTGGTAAAAAGGTCACACAATTTTGACATTGTTTTATTATTTGTCTAGCTTGTTCCTTAGTTATTTTAAAACACTTCTGTAAAGTATTAGCTTTGACATGGAACTTTTTATGAAAATTTGTAGCTTCTTCTAGTGTAGAAAAAATATGTATGTCATGTGTAGTTTTATCTGCTAAATCATTGCCCAAACTAAGGGCTCCAGGCAATCCTGTATGTGCCCTGATATGTCCTATAAAGAATGGATCTTTTCTGTCCCAGATTAGACTTTGTATAGTGGAAAGCAAAGAGAAAACAGTAGAGGAAGGGGAAATCCTACCAGCATCTTCAAGGGATACTATAGCATTAACTATATACTGACTATCGGAAAATAAATTAAATACAAAATCTTTAAACATCACAAAAGCTTGTAATACTGCATTAAGCTCTACCTTTTGAGCTGACTGTTTGGGTACTAAAAATGTAAAAGTTTGATCAGGTGTAACTATTGCTGCTGTACCATTATTTGACCCATCAGTGAATATATTTGGAGCATTCATAATAGGTGTTTTTCTTGTCATTTTTGGAAAAATTACAGGATGCAATGACCAAAAAAGACAATAAAGGATTAGATGGTAAGTGGTTATCAAATGAAACATTAGATTTGCATATGATTATTGCCCAAGTATTTAACTCATTAGCTAACTCATCAATTTGATTCATAGTATATGGAGTAATAGTTTTATTGGGAGAAATTCCAAACACTCCCTTTGCTGCTTTTATTCCTTTGAGTATTAATTGTCTTACAGCCTCAGGGTACCTAGTAAGAATAGTGTTAGGAGAATAAGATAAATGTATCCATAATAATGGACCTTCTTGCCAAAATACTCCTGTAGGAATATTTTTTGTTGGTAGTACAATAAATAATAAAGGCAAACTTATATCAATTCTATCCAAATGCATATTTTCCATATATGTTTCAATGATTTTTAATGCCTTTCTTGCTTCAGGCGTTAACATGCGGGGTGAATTTGGATCTGATGGACCTTTTAGGATATCAAATAAAGGTCCCAACTCTCCTGTTGGTATACCTAGATAAGGCCTTATCCAATTTATGTCTCCTAATAACTTTTGAAAGTCATTAAGTGATTTGAGTTGATCTACTTGTATTTGAATTTTTGGTGGACGGACCATGGTTGAGGATAATAGAACTCCTAAATAATTAATTGGAAAATTTAATTGTACTTTATCTATTGCTATCTCTAGATTATAATTTTTTAATAAGTTTGTAAGTGTGGCATAACATTCTAGCAATGTGTTTTTATCTTTGTGTGCTAATAATACATCATCCATATAGTGAAATATCTGTAGTTCAGGATTTTGATTTCTAAGTGGCTGGATTACTTTGTTAACATAAATTTGACACATAGTTGGGCTGTTAGCCATCCCTTGAGGGAGTACTTTCCATTCATATCTCTGATCAGGACCTTCATGATTCAGTGCAGGGGTAGTAAATGCAAAACGTGGACTATCCTCAGGATGAATTGGAATTGAAAAAAAACAATCTTTAATATCTATAACTAAAACATACCAGGTTTTTGGCAAAGCAGACAATTGAGGAATCCCCGATTGAGCAGGTCCCATAATAACCATTTCATTATTAATGGCTCTTAAATCTTGCAGTAATCTCCATTTACCAGATTTCTTTTTGATGACAAAAATGGGAGTATTATGGGGAGATACAGAAGGTTGTATATGTCCTTCCGCTAATTGTTGTTTGACCAGGTCATGGGCTGCTTGTATCTTTTCTTTAGTCAGGGGCCACTGAGGAACCCATACTGGTCTTTCTGATTTCCAAGTAATTTTTATTGTCTCAGTGGCCCTTTCTGAAAATCCAACCCACGTCTGTCTGTTCCTTGATCTATTTGTATTGGTGCTGCTATACCTTGTTCTTGTTTTTCTAATCTTTTTCCTTTCCTAAAACCTTGTCTAGCCATAATAGTGGGTGCATTTTGATTGATGTTATTTGTTAATGTCAAACCTAATTGATCTAGGACATCTCGTCCCCATAAATTTACAGGAAGATGATCCAATGCATATGGCTGTATAGTTCCTTCACATCCTTCAGGATCCTTCCAATCTGATACCATTGCACTTCTATGGGGATTAGTCACCACTCCTAGGCCTCGAAGCGTTTGAGTGGCTTGTTGTAATGGCCGATGTTTTGGCCATTCTTGACGAGAGATGATGCTAAGGTCTGCACCTGTATCCAGTAGCCCATTAAATTCATGTCCTTGAATATTTAGTTTTAGCATGGGACGAGAATCTAAATTTAAAGAAAGCATAGCCCAATCTACACCTGTGGAGCCTAATCCCTTGGAACCTCTTTCTACAGTACGACTGGAAAATTTATCATGTAGGCTGGGTATTATTAGTAACTGTGCTATTCTATCTCCTGGTGAAATTACTGATATACCCTTTGGAGAACTGGCTATAATTTTTATTTCACCTTCATAATGGGGATCAATTACCCCAGGACTTATCATAAGTCCTTTTAGAGTAGAAGAGCTGCATCCCAATAATAAGCCTACTGTTCCTTTGGGAAGAGGTCCTTTTACCCCTGTGGGAATGACTTGAACTCCCATCTCTGGAGTCACCTTCATAATCAGGATCAATTACCCTAGGACTTATCATAAGTCCTTTTAGACTTCCAGCTGCCAGCTGATGATTGGCTCACAGCGGCCCCAGCAACTTCTAGCTGCCAACTGATTGGCTCCTCTGCGGTGATGCTCATTGGGCTGTTTCTCCGCCCTTTCAGACCATGGAGCTGCTCATTGGGGGACTTTTTTGGCTCCGCCCATGCGACCCAGCCAATTGGCCTCAAGAGAAGGAGGAGTGGGGGAGGTTGAAAGGCTTGTGGGAAGCCGGTGGTGGCAGTTGGGCTCTGAAGGTTTTCCTGAGGAGCTGTTTTGTTTGGCGTGTGTGGTTCTAAAATAAAGTTCGTTTCTTTTGAAAAAAAAAAAAAAACATCCTGGTTCTGCAGTCTGGCTGGGCACAATTCAGGAGCCACTTGTCAAAAGAAACAAACTTTATTTTAGAACCACACACTACTACATAAAGGGCTCTCTATACACTAAAAGATGAAACTAACTCACAATTTTAACCTTTGTGTGTATAATCTTACTTAGTGGTAGTTGAATAAAATTGAGAATATGAAGTCATGCTAAATAGAGCAGAAATGCATGAGTTTCATTGTGAGAGGAATGTTCTAAATTGTTTGAAGATGGGAAAGTAAGACTCAGATGGGATCTTTGAATAAATGAAAGACATTTCATGTGGAAAAGAGAAACAATATAATTTAAAAATAGGAATTTCAAGCCTTTTCATGTGAAAATGTCTATATAATTATTCAATACCTCAACAAAAGTCATTTAAGGAACAAGTTTGAAGCATGGGTTATTCAATAAAATCTTAAAATTTAGAATATCTCTATGGCTATACAGGTACCTTATGCTGTGACCTTGTTGGGGAATGAAGTAGTAAAGGTGAAGAAGAAATAAATTAACTCTTCCAATTTTGATCCTTCAATGTACACTATTTTAAATATCTGTGTCATTTCTTGAATTTAGATATATTGTGTGGTTCCTACCAGGATTCTTTGCTTTTCCTCACTTTGATTTAGTTTTTTCAAATTCATTTAGTATGGTTATTTCTTAGGTTAGTCAGTAAGGTGATTACTCACTATAAGTGTATATAGTGAAATTTTAAAGTAAAAATCAGTATTTATTATTCACTAGTATAGTTCACTGTTAAATGCTGATAATTAGTTTGATAATTTTCAGTTTTTAAATGTTTTATGAGTGTATTTTGTGTATATTATCATTTAATAAAAATATGAAGAATCTGAGTACTGTAATAATAGTTTAGTTATTTAAAGCAGTGATAACTAGAGCAAATGTATTATTTTTTCTCTCTTAGTATGAGACACGAATATTTGAATATACTCTTCTCTTGATACAAAGAAAATTTAATATGAGTGTATAATTTACATGCCATTTCCTCATGTAATGAATTTGTCTTTTGTTTAAAATTTCAAAGGGAGTTTCTAGAGATAATATAATGGAAATAGTGGCAATCATTCAAATCAAAAACGATTTTGGCTTCAATTATCTACATTTTCAGAATAAATGTGTTGTCAAGGGACTCAATTCTTTAATTCCACATGAATCAGAACAGTAAATGCTCGTAGGAGATTTAGGAGTCGGGGGCAGAAGTGCCAGGCTGTTTTTTTTCCCTCAAGTGTGCCTCACCCTGGTCTTTATCCAGAACGGCTTCCCTAGTCCACCCTGTGATGACTGGATAACTGTTGGATTTGCCAATGAATACTAAAAACAGCAATACTATCTTACATAGGTTTTTAGTTTCTGGGTTAACTTTTCTGTGATCAGAGGATAAATTCTGGATTATTTCAGTCCTTTAAAAATCTGCTAAGACTTGCTTTATTGACAACTTAATTTTAATCAAAGTAAATGCTTTAGAATTTAACAAAGGTTTGTTTTGATTTTGTTTGCTGGCTATTTTATTAATTTAATATTATTAGACAGAAACAATATGAAAATTGCCAGGCATTGAAGTAAAGTGAGAAATTTTAATGTAACATGTAACTCTACAAGATGACATTAGGCATGATGTCTTTCGTTCTTAAATCTCCAGATGCTACAAAAGATGGTGGAGAGGCTCTAAAAATCCATGTGCCTTCCCTTCTTAACTATTAGGACCTTTAAATGTTTATTTCATCATATGTCTTTATTACTGTTCTTTGTAATTGCAAACTATACAATTATATATTTAACAATTCCAAATATTTGTTTACCAATTTTTAAATGTATATCTATCCAGTCATTCTTACTAAACATAGATTTACTGTTCTTTACTATAATTGCTGAGCAAGCTTAATTTTTAAAGGAATAAACATAACTGTTAATGTTGTCAGTTTTAAGTTACAAAAAGCTGAGAGTATTTTGTGATTAAAATGTGTATCTTATACATCTTTAAAACTGATGACTTTTTAAATGGTTAGTTTGTAATCCTGTTTAAATTAATATTTAAAATTTATAAGACATTATGGAAGAAAATAACAGAATGATAGAGACTGCAGTGATTTTTCCTCATGAAATGAGGGTCTGTAAGCCTGAAGTTAGTTAGCTGAGTTTGAAATCCAGGCATTTCAAACAGAAATACAAGTTTATGTCAAATTCAAATGCTTAATCTCTTGTTTTGACTTTCTCAGAAAGGAGATGCCTTAGTCATCGGGGATTTTAACAGGAAAGTTAAGAAAATTAAAAAGAAAAACCTATAAAAATTACACCCTTAGGTACTTTTGTTTTAACTCATTTGTTGCAAATTAATCTCACTGTAATGAAGAAATCAAATTTATGAGGAAACGTTCTATATGAAAATAATAGAGTATGGTTTTGCAAATATTTAGTTTCTATTGAAACATTCAGAATACACATAAACCTTATCTGATGTCTTATGTCATGCATATTTCATTTAGAAAATTTTAAAATTAATACTCAATACCATGACTAACTAAAGAGTTGTATTTCTGTTTCCTGAAACTTTATTAACTGAGACTAATGAAGTGGAAAAAAAATATTGATGTCTGTGTGTATCCATTAGAGTATAAGAAGACCACTGGTTTGTGAATCAAAAATTCCCCAAAGCTCTGAAAAAATAATAAACTTGGGAAAAATGTACCTCTCTTTTCAATGGAAAAGTTAAAAAAAAAGTACTAGAAAAAAAGGAATGACTTTAAAACTATATATACATATACATATATATGTATAAATCTGCCATTGTTGTATATGTAAAAGTAGATACTATATAGAGTTATAAAAATGTTTCAATGCTTCTGCTGGGAGCCATCAGCCAAGTGCCCAGCCAGAGACTGCGGCATGCTTCCTCACTAGTTTAAATTTTGTTTAAAAGTAATATAATAAGTTAAGTTGGCTATGTGTATTAGTTGAAAAAAAGTAGAGAAAGACTAGAATTCCTTAAATCTTTCAATTAAAAATTTTAACTATCTTCCTTTTTGTTTGTGTGAATGGTGGCCATCTCCTTCTCTCAGGTCCTGCAAAGCAAGTGCTCCTAATCTCATTTCAAATTCCATGTTCCTGGTTGCTTTGTGCCCTCTTCTCTTTGATAGATTCACAAAAACTTAAAATTTTTGTATATTACCCAAGTTTATGTCATTTTTCAATTGAGTATGTTATTTTATAGTTTTTATAGCTTTCTGTATCATAAGTGAAAGCATTTTATAATAGTTATAAAACAGATTCTGTGTATAGATAGTTTCACTTATGTGATTAGGCATAATGGATGAAGGATTTCCATTTATACATCACTTTCTCAAAACTCATACAGATAAGTTCCATCATGAAAAAGCTATTACCAAATATTTTGATGCAGACTTTAGTGTAAAAATATTTTAAGTTTTTAATGAAGTGAGTACCTCCTTCAATATGAGTTTGTAAATCTAAAAGATATGGAAATGTTAAGTATATAATTCATAGCCTGTTTTTTTAATTAAATTAATTGCCTGAATAATGTTACAATGTAGGTACTTTATACTTAGATGTGAACTGGGGCTCATATTAGCATATTTTTACCACTAATAGAAACAATGTTTTTTGATTATTTACCCATGTTTCAATCAATTAATTACTGTGTGTCACTCACTGTGGATAGAAACATGACAAACTAGAGCCTCCACTGTAAAACAGGAAATAAAAAAAAATATTTTCAAATCTAAAATATAAGTATAGTTGAAAATAATGGAGAAAAGAAAGGGCAAGGAAAGCCAAATTTTAAAATCCAAATTTTAAGAACAAACTTATGCATTGTTTATTGAGCTATCATAATCATTTAATGTAACTATTTTAATTTTTGCAGACATAAATAAAATTCTTTAATCTAAAAAAAAATAAAAACATTCCCCAAACATCATGTAGAGAATTTTAATTTTGATGAAATTTATATAGCAAATTTTGCCAAGTTATCTGGAGTGGTATTTGATCAACTTTGTAATACATTTGGTATTTTCCCCTGAGGACAAATAACTTAGAGTTATTTTAAATAAATAATATTTGATATGTTTCAGAGTTGGAAATATATATATATATATATATATATATATATATATATATATATATATATTATATATGCCTTGTATATGTGATGAAAACATTTTTCCAAGTAGGGAATAAACTATTAATTTAAAATCAGTAAGTGGAACACAATTATAAAGAAATTCAGGATCCACAAAATGTGAATGAATCATTCCTGTAATGAAATCTTAGTCTTTATTACTTTTGTGCTTTATCATTTACTTGTCTAAATCAATTATATTTAAGAGAATAGTGGTATTTCAATGGTTCAAGAATGTTTAAATTTATCCTAAGTAAGATTAATATCACTGCTCATGGAAAATTTTGAAGAGAAAAGTAAACAACGTAGATACACTTTGAAGAACACATGGGAAGCCAGGAATGGTGGGTGCCCAAACCTTATTGTATACAGTGGGGTTCAGAAGTGATGGTGGTTATGGATAGGGGAGCATTACTAACTCAGGGGACCTTTCTCCTTGACTGAACCACCATCCATGGTGAGGTCCAAAGACAGGTACACTGGAGCACTGGTATCATTTGGAATCAGCAAAGATGAAATCATATTCAGTAAATATTAAGGGAAATATAAACTTACATCATTTAACTATTTCAAATGTAAACTGTGGTAACTTAAAAGGTGTTCTATTTTTGTTCTAGAAATGATTTAATATAGATTTTTTAAATAATTCTAACACATAAAATTCTAACACATACTTTTTATTAGGATTAAAATCCCAACCTTAAAATTAAAAATTGCATATAGTATATTTTGGTTATGATCTAGTAAATAGAAAAGAGTTCTTTTTACACATGCTAGACAGTTTTCTTAGTATTTTTTTTCCTGTAACCCACCATAACAACCTAAAGAACTTGATTGATGATGAGTATACATTAACATTTATAAGTCCTACTTATGACTCAAGGACATAGACATTTAAAAACAAATCACGAGTAAAAGAAAGCTAGAGAACCAACCTAACACTTTCAGGAAAATTAGTTATTTCTTTTTTTTTTTTTTTTTTTTTTTTTTTTGGCCTGGTTCATTATTTGAATTATATTGCCACCTCGTGGTTAAATTGGGTGTTTAAAAACAAAGTTTACAATATTTTGAAGTCACAGAACTACTGAGAGAGACAAGAATATAACATGTAATGTTATTTTAAGCCCAGTTCCTAGCAATCATATTTTAAGTTTTGAAGAAAGAAGAAATACTTAGGCACAAACACTGAGTTACAAACACTGACTTTGGTCTATGCAGTGTTGTGTATTTACCTATTTTCTATTGCTACTGAATGCTTATTGTTGATTCACAAGCTGCTTTCCTTTTCTTGGAAACATGGCAGGAACATACTTAGACTGATTAGGAGGACTTTCCAACATGATTGTAGTAATCAGAGTTTTCTAGAGAGAGAACCAACAGAACTTGCTTATCTTACGTAGATAAAGAGTCCTCCCTCCCTGAGATTTTGTTTTCTCAGTTACTTGTGGTCTATTGTGATTTGAAAATATCAAATTATTTTTAAAAATAAAATCTTTATATCAAGAATGTGAAGACACAAATATTGCTGGCCATGGTAACTTTTCAAATTTTATTTCCAGTAAGAAAAATTCTTACTACTAGCAATATATTTGCATTTTCTGACAAAATTATGGAATGGATATTAATTAAGATTCGATTTGATCAATATTTTCTTTCATTACTAGTGGAGGCTTCAGGCCATTGTATATCCTTATTAATAAATAAGTATTAATAACTATGGAAGGAGGAAGAAAAATTGGCAAGTATTACAAATTAAGAATTGTGTTCCCTAGTAATGGCTATTCTGAATATTTTCTGTATTTCTTCTTTGGCCTTATATATGTTAGTTCTTTGAACTTATATTAACAAACCCATATTATATTGAATGAAACCTAAAGTTTATAGCTTTCTGTAGAGTAGAAGAATTCGTACCATTCCAAATATACTTTTGACTTTTGGTACATGGTTCACTTATTGACTTGATCAGTCATTGGTTAGCAATCATTCCCAGCTCTATAAAATCAGGAGTAGAACAGATTACCTGAGGAATATTAAAGTTGGTATTTTTAGTCACTATTAGTATGTTTAGATCATGACTAATGAGATGTACATATGTAAATATCATGTATTCCCCAGACCTGGATAGTGAATCTTTTACAATTATATGCTTTTGTTCTTTTGTTTTTGTTACAAAGGTGTACTTACTTAATCATCACTTATGGTTTAGAATAGCAAGAAAACAGCATAAAATTAAAAATGAATCAACAATCTTAATATAAGACCTGAAATTCTGTTACTACTAAAGGAAAAATAGAGGAACTTAAAAATAGCTTTACAGGCAATGGTTTTCTGGATAGGATTCCAAAATCACAGGAAAGGAAAAGAGAAAAATGACCAATGGGATTCCATCAAATTCAAAAAGCTTCTTCATAGCAAAGCTTTTTTACCTTTTTTTGCAGTGCTGGGAATTG
This sequence comes from Callospermophilus lateralis, assembly GCF_048772815.1. Taxonomy (NCBI): domain Eukaryota; kingdom Metazoa; phylum Chordata; class Mammalia; order Rodentia; family Sciuridae; genus Callospermophilus; species Callospermophilus lateralis. Next base: position 134,983,437 of record NC_135308.1, read on the forward strand.
AACCCAAAGCCCTACATATGTTAGAGAAGCACCTGTCACTGAGCTACATTTCCAGCCATTTTAGTATATTTATTAGCCATTTTTATTTCTTCTTTGGAGAGGTGTCTATTTAGACCTTTTGCATATTTCTGCTTGGATTATTTGTGCATCTTTTCTTACTGTTGAGTTTTCTGAGTTCTTTATATTTTCTGAATATCAACCCTCTGTCAGATGAATAGCTGGTGAATTTTTTTCTCCCCTTCTGTAAGTTGTCTCTTCACTAGGTTGATTGTTTACTTTGCTGTGAAGAAGCTTAATATTGTTAGCTTTCAGAGAAATGCATCAATCCCTATCAGGAGATGCAAATCAAAACTACAGTGAAATTCCATTCCACCCTTGTTGAAATGGCTATTTTCAAAACAACAACAAATAACTAAAGCTGGCAAGAATGTAAGAAAAGGGGGAAAAAAGGAATATTTATACACTGTTGATGGGAAAAGAGCATGGGCATTCCTCAAAAAACTTTAACAACAACAACAATAAAAACTAAAACTAAAATTAGAACTACCATATGATTCAGTTATACCACTTCTAGGTATATATCAGGAGTAATTGAAGTTCACAGACAAAAGTGAAGCCTCATACCCATGTTTACATTGGCAGTTTTAATAATAGCTAAGATATGGAATCAGTCCAGGTGCTAATCAGATTAATGTATAAAGAAAATATGGCAAATATGCACAATAGAGTACTATTCTGTCACATATAAGAGTAAAATCCTATCATTTTCAAGGAAACAAAGGTAACTAGAAGGCATCATGTTAAGCGAAATAAATAAGACAGAGAAGACAAGTGTCACATGTTTTCTCTCACATGTAGAAGCTTAAAACACAATGAAATAAAACAAAACCCCTGAAAATATAAAAAAGATAACTAGGGACTCAAACAGGAGAGGAGGCAGGGGGAAGGGACTGAGAAACTCTAGAAGAGTGGATGAATATAATCAATGCATGATGTATGTGTGTATGAAAATACCACAGTAAATCGCATTAATTTGTACAATTAATCTGTGTTAATAATTATAATAAAGTGTGTTTTAAAAGATAAGTTCATCAGTCTATTATCATTTCATATAAGAATAAATCATTATAATTACTAGTTGGAATTGTTTTTACTTTTTAGTCTGGGATCAGACTAAAAATGTTTAATGTTTTTTAAATTTCAGATTTGATGTTCTCTTTCCCTGTATTTACACAGGGATCTTAAAATTCTAACAAAACATCCACAACTTCAAAAATGGTTGTTTAGCCCATAACTTATGAGAAAATCATTATGAAGCTTAAGTGGGATTCCTCAATATTATTATGTAGAGAATAACGTTTCTTGAGTCACTTAATTTTTTTTCAACTTAATTTTTATTAGGCACCGTTTACCTTTATGGGGTTTGATGAACCATCCTATTGATATAAAAATCATTAGTATTATTATTTAAATATGTAATAACAATGTTATGGTTTGGATCTATAATGTCCCCCTAGAAAGCTCAGGTTTTGGTCAATGCAACAATGTTCAGAAGTGAATTGATCCCTCCCTACCTTCTCTCTCTCCCTCCCTCTGTTTCCTGGTTGCCATAAGTTGAGCAGCTTTTCTCTGACTTGCCCTTTGCCTTTTGCCAGAGCAATAGAATTGGTCAACCATTGACTGAGACCATGAACTAAATCTCTGAAACTGTGAAGCCAAAATAAATTTTTTCTCCTATTAGTTGTTCTTGTCAGGTGTTCTGGCTACAGTAACAAAAAGCTGACTAACCTAAGCAATGATCAATGTGTTGTATGAATTTACAATGTAGTAGGTTATATTTTTGTTCAGGCAATAATCTTTTATAATGTCTTTTCTTCTTAACTAATCCTCTCATACAGCAAAATGGAAAAAAATGGAAATGAAACAAAACAAAATCTTTGTTTTTCATCATATTCTTTGTTGATTTATGTATTTTTTTCTCTTTAAGTGAGCATATGATCATATGTTTGGAATGCTGCTCAGACTTGCTTATAAAACATTCAGAATTTCTGAAATGATTAACTAAAAAAATGCAAAATGAAATGCTGGGAAAAGAAGTCATTGAGACATTCATACTGAGAATTGCAAAATTTGGCCACAAGATGGTGCACCTAATCTAGTTATCTGCAATTGAATAGTATACAAAATCTTCAATGTTGGTGGGGATGTTCAATCATTTTCTTATCTTGAATAAATTTTACTTTTTATTTACTATAACATTTAATTCAGCATAGTAGCCATTTCTGGTTGTGTTTGTTCATCAATTTTGTTCTCACATAGAAAAGTTTTGATTTATATGCACCCATGATTCAAAAGAAAAGAAAAGAAAAGATATTTTTTGCCATTTCACTTCATAAGGTTCTCTTATTTATCACCTTTAAAATTATACTTAAGATAATTGACAGATTTTTGTTTTTCCTTTGGGGGATATGTACAAGAATAAGAAAATGAAAGCAAATATTTATTAGAAAAACACAACATTTTCATGCTCTTTAGCCTTTACAAATTTGAACAATTCTCAAGTTGTTGCTGCAACTGAATAAAAACTGCAAGCACAGATATTAAAACCATCAAGCAATACTACTTCACCATGTTGCAAACTTTAAAAAAAAAGTAGGATAGGTATTTGCAATAATTATTTGTTCTATCTAATTAAGAAACATCCAGCTCATAGGTTTTTACATGTTATATATGTACACATTTCAATGAGTAAATGTCAATCACAAGAATAGTGTGATTACACTTTTTCTGGCACAGTAAGCAATACTTTTCAATGAAATTAAGTCTATTAGCACACACACAGTAAAATGTAGTCTTTTTGATTGGCTTATTAGAAGGCTCGTTGTTTGCAAAACCAAATTAATAAAGAAGCATAAATAAAACCCCACTTCTAGATGATAAAGTATATATATAAGTGGTAGGTAGTTTTGATTTTCTGGGTTTTTAAAAATTTTGATATAACATTTAACTTTGTGTAGACAACAGTAGGAATTGTAATACTGTCTGAAAAAAAAAATTGGCAGTCTTTTGCTATGTGAATACGAAACTATGAAATTTCCAATCAAGCCAATTGGCTGCCATCTATGACACTGGCATAAAAGTGAAGTGTAAATTGTTTTTTATACTGACATGGGAATAAATTCTCAGTAACTTCAGTATTTGGTTATACTGAGACAAAAGAGATAATATTTGCATTGTGCTTGCATTTTAGTTACCTCAAGGTAAGATTTTTAAAGTTCTTGAAGCAATTTGATGAAATTACTATAACACGATTTGGGGATATCTGTTTCAAGATTTGAGAAGATTCACAATACACTGTTCAGAGTATATTTAGTCTTTAGAAAAGATCTATTTCATCCAAACAGCAATAGTTGGTAGATGGTAGAGAAAACAAAAGTGTCATTATAATTTTCAATTTTCAGCTTGTTATGTAAGATTTAACCCAAACCACAGAGGGAAAACTACATAATTAGACAGTGAAGCATGAGGTCCAATTTCATTCTCAGCCAATGCTAATCATGCAAATGTAAAACAGAGTCAAAGACCAGAGAAACACATAATTTATGACATGAGATTGAAAGTGATTCTGAATCCACAGACTTTTATTTTTCTTTTATCATGGCCCAACTTAGGTTTGAATAAACTTTCTTGGGAAGATTTATTGAGTTGACACAAACACAGAAATATACCAATAAACACGTAAAAGTATCAATTCTGAAGTAAGTTAGAAAAGTGCTCAGTGGTGGCCTTCCCATTATAAAAGAAGATTTTGTGTTTACAAGCTTTGCAAGCAGGCATGGAAACATTTGTTGGTCAGACAAAATGATGATAAAATATGGGCAAAAGTACTGTGCCATTTTTGAAGCTTAAAACATGTTAAGTTTTTTTTTTTTTTTTTTTTGTCATTGTAGCTTTTCTTAAAGAGTGTTAGTGAGAAATGAGTTGTCCATCATAAAAATAATAACATCATCCTGACAAGAAGCTCAGAGCTCAGCTATGTTTATGCTTTATGCTTTTTTTGACTTTTTATTTTCATCTGTAAATGAAGGCATCCTATTTGTGAAAAATTAAGGTTACTGATTTTGTATCTCACTTTACAATGAGGTTGTGTCACAACAGTCATTACAAAAATCCTAAAAATCTGTTATAGTTATGATGTCTTTTTGAAGGTCATTGGCACATTAAATGGACACAAAACTTGTCGCTCTCACCCACCTCTTAATGCATGCATGAAATCAAGTAGTGGTTGGAAGATACTTAATGGTTGTGGAGGTTGAGCAGCAGCTATAAAAGATAATTACTTTTCAGTATTCTCCAAATAGCAGTTAGCTACTTTCTTTTAAATATATCTGAATATTGCTCTGTTATGTTAAAAAAAAACATGAATTATTCTTTTCTTGCAGTTATGTAAAGAAAGAATCAGGCAGATCACGTGGTAAAGATACAAGCTGAAATCCTTCATCTAAAAGATCATCAGTTCAAAGCAGTGTAGGTGTTGTAGGACTTGAACTTTAGTTTAAGATAGTAAAGAATAAAATGGGTAATGGAAGATGCCATTATTTTGAGCCTGTTGCTTTTTCTACCTGTAAATTGGGAACATTTTTCTATGACCCAAATTTATTTCACTTGGATTATATGGTTTGCCATTAATTGTAACCAAATTTACAATTCATCAGTCTTCCAAAATAGTACTAAATTTTCAACTTTTTAGATGTTTTCTTTAAGTTCTATCAGCCAAATATATTCATACCTAAAATTCATTTATCTTCTCTATGGATCAATCTTTTTGTCTTCCGAGACATAGAAAGACATGCTAGTATGTCACTATCTTCATATTTTTAGAATAAGAAAAATAGGTGAGAATGCAACAGAGAAGGTGAATGTTTCTATTGTGTCGTTACATTTATGCTAACTACTTAATACAAGATAGGTACACTCAGCACCTGAACTAATATTCTCACTCTTCAAGTTCTACCTGATAATATGATAGAATAAAGAGGAACTTCTGATTCATGCATAAGCAATGAAAAACTTAAGTAACCAGAAATAATCAATACAGAAAACAGAAAAGCTGAAATATCTTATGAAGACTAAAATATTTAGACTCTTAAGAAATCATTTTAATTTCTTTATATATGCTAAAAAAATACAAGGTATGGACTCTAAAGTTTGCAAACATTTCATTTTTGAACTTCAGTGTATTTTCCCTTCTTACTTTCTGTCTTATCTCTGTTTCTTTTATTTTTGACATTTCTTTTCAAGAGTTCCTGTAATTTAAAACCATGAAATTACATTGGATATGAAAAGGAAAATCCATATTCTGCTTTAGTCTAAAGTTACTTCACTAATTAGATAGAAGGAAAAAATTAACCAAAATTTCATTGAAATCATGTCATTAAACTTACTGTTGGCATTACAATAAATAAGTTATGTTGTATTTTCTCAGAGCAATCTCTGTCCATCTCTCATTCACTTTAAACATTTCTGATGGCTTTCTGCCTTTTAAAAAAAATTTCTGCTTGCTGAATTTGAGATCAATATTTACTATTTTCTACTAGGTTAACTTTCTTTAAAGTTAACTGATTCAATTCAGGATTAGTTATTTCATAAAACAACTTTTAAAGAAAGTATTGATGCCCTTTATTGAATTTATTAAGTCTTCAGCTTATTAAAAAACTAAATTTGCCTCCACTCCCTTTAGTTCAGAGCTAATATTTCACTCCTTTGTAAAATTGTAAAAATAATATCCTGTTCTCTATCTTGCCATTACATTGTAAAACTGCAAAATTGCTTTTCAAAATGCAAAAGTCACTATATAAAAAATTGCTGCATTAACTACATTGCTTAGGATCTGCTGTTACCAAGATATTGTTTGTTTTGTCACTTCTTTTATTTTTATAATTTTAGTGGTCACAGTATGTCATTAAGTCAATCCCATGCCACCTTAGAAAGGATTCATTAAAAACAAAGACATATTACCATTGGAAGAAATTTTTCTAAAACATCTTTGTCCTATTCCCTCATTATATAGATAAAGGTAGTAAGGACCTAAAAAAAAAAAAAAAAAAAGAGTGACATCATTATTAACCGAATCAGAACTAAGATCCAGGACTTCTCATTTTGAGGAAAAAATTGACAAAGAAGGCAGATTCATAATTCCGAATCCTAACTTCACTTCTAAATACTATGCCCTCATTGCTAGAATAAGGATAGCATTACTGCCCACATACATTGGTGGTTTGAATCAAATGAGAGGAATAAATGAGAAATCTAAAACAAGATTTAGCATACAATGAGCTCTTTCTAATCATTCTATGTTTAGCTTAAGAATTCACACGCAGGATGGACTCTATTATTCTCTACTTGGAAATACCTTTCAAGGTGAGTAATAGGGAAACTATTTTGAAGTCTGTCTTGAAAGAATTAAAAGGATGGACAAGTTTCCATAATTGTTGCTTATTTGGATATGATTTGATCTGTGCAATACTACAAATTCTTATTAAACTAAATTGAAAAAAAATAATAATAACTTAAAATGAAAGTCATACATTGAAGAAATTCCCTTCTCATTGTCAAAAGTCATTATCCATCATCAAATTAAAATAATCAGATTGACATCTAGGCCCAATTTTATTCATTTTTTTTGTGTACCTGAATGAGATGTGCAAACCCCTTGTTGGATTAATACTAAGCCTTTAAATATTTATTTCTAAAATGTACGGCACTTCATTTTATAAAACTACACTTAACTTTAAAGATTATTTTATTCACACACTTATCCAGAGCCGTATGCATTTTTGAATAAGACAATAAACTTATTACCTATTTAAAGAACAAAGTCGTAGTCCCTTCAATGACTTTCTGAATATAAATTAGAAAACAATATTCCTGCTGTAATATAGGTGCCACCAGGGCAAGAATTACAAATTGGGAGCAGGTGAGGAAACGGTTGTTGACTTTCATTAGCATTCCAGTAATGCTTCAGTCGATTTACCAAATGTGACCTATTGTTTCTAACTCCATCATTTTACAATCATTCTTGAGACTGTCAACTCTATGGCATTGTTTAGCAGCCTTGAAACATGGAACTTCTTGTAGCTGTATTGCAGAAAAAAACAAATTAAATGACCAAATAGTATTTTATGGGCTCAGGAATAAAATGTCGAGCAAAAACCTTTAGACATCTCCTTTTTCTCTTATTCCCATTTCAGAAAGTGAGGAAAATTTAAAAAAAAAAAGGGGGGGGGGATATGTCTGAGGATGGTAGTAATGAGTATAGGATTTTAATTATAATCAAGATATTTATACACATATATAGTTGAGTTTTAATTTCTAAATTGTAGTCAGCCCTCATCGTATAATTCCTCCCATATTCTCTTTTGCTATGTCCTAATATCTTGTGTTTGGCACTATTCTAACTTTATATTAAGGGATTTCTATGTTAGATACAATAAATACATACTTAAATAGAGTCTTCTGTATTTTTAAATTTATTTTTTGAGCATAACCTTGCTTATGTAAAAATTCCATTTATATTATATATATAAATTTATACCTGATATATTCATGCCATATATAAATTGATATATAGTTTTAATTGATCCTAAGAGAGTAGTTTAACAATTAGAAGTCTCAAATTTGGCAGCTATTAAATGCAACCTGAAACCCTAGAATTTCTTTAAGATTCTAAGGTTATTCTGTGATGATGGAGCTCATGAAGTAACACTTGATTACTCATTATGAAAAATCACTGTACATCATCAAGTCTGAGTAGTAAGACTGAACACTGTCTGGTTTTATTCATTCTTTTTTGTGTACCTCAATGAGATAAGGCAAACAAACAAAAAAAATGGTATACCCATACAGTCTTCCTACAAACTCTTAAAAACTTGACTTTACAAAGGTCTTCTAAAGATGTTCAAAGTTATTTTGAATAAAATGCCATGTCAAGGAGTTGGGTAGGCTCCAATCAGTACCTAAGGAAGAGAACATGGAATTAAACTGTCATCTCCATACCAGTGTCTAACAAACCTTTACCTGTAGTATTATCTTATGTTTCCTGTTATGACTATTCTACCATTATCTTTTGTTTCAAGACATGTAGAACAAAATGAGTATTTGAACTTAAGGACTGCTGCAATCATTTTGATTCAAATACATATTTACAGCCAGGCACAGTGGTGCACGCCTGTAATCTCAGCAGCTCAGGAGGTGGAGGCAAGAGGATCACTAGTTCAAAGGCAACTTCAGGAATTTAGCAAGGCGCTAGACAATTCAGTGAGACCCTGTCTCTAGTAAAATAAAAATAGGCTAGGAATGCCCCACAGTTCAATCCCCGATAACCCCCCTGCAAAAAAAAAACATATTTACTCTGCCAATAGTATACTCTTCAAAACACTTTGCAAGGTGCAATAAAGCAAGACTGAAGTGTGTAATTACTTAGGTAATACAATATTAATGATAATTTGAAATTATGACTATTTGCTTTTTGATCCTCACAGAAGTTCAACTTGATATGTATTATTATTAATTTACTTTACAAATCATGTTTTTCAAATAAAACGTGGTTGGATTAAATGATTGAATGAAGGAAAAGTGAAAACTATAACTATATTAAATTCAGAATATACTATTACTTTCATTCATAACATTATTTATACATCTGTGCCATAGTTATATTTTATGTGATATTAAATAAAGCATTATTAATTTCATTAATCCTAAGAAATTTTATTTCTTCAGAGAACTGAAATAACTTATTCCTTATAAAGTTCTTTATTTTTGCTCAGCCTCTCGAAAAACAGTTAGGCTACTGCATAATTATCTGAAAATTTAAAACAAGAGGCATAAATATTTAGCTCTTTGTGCTACTATTGTAGGGAATTCGTTAATTAAGTTTATTTTTCTTACTTTCAAAAAAGGATTATATTAAAACCAAGTGTTTAATAGCATTAAAACATTGATCCTTTCCAATAACAAAGCATAATAAGGAATGCAAATAATATAAACTTAAATTCATTAAAATAGCTGCCCACTTGCTAAAGTAATATTTATTTTGTATTCTCATTGGAAAAAAATTGTTTTGTTTTCAGGGTTATAAGCAACTTTTACTGTTGTTTGAGTGCTTCTAAAAGATTTTTGGAAGCTATTATAAAAATCACATCCTGAAAATTTTCAGTGGAAGCCAGGTGCAGTGGTGCACACCCTTATTACCAGTGTCTCAGGAGACTGTGGCAGGGGAATCACAAGTCCAAAGGCTCAGCAATTTAGTGAGTCCCTAAATAACTTAGCAAGATCCTGTCTCAAAATAAAAATAAATAAATTAATTAAAGGGGTTGGGAATATGGCTCAGTGGTTAAGGCTTCCCTGGGTTCAATCCCTAGTATATTAAAAAAAAAAATAGTGAAAGAATTGTAAGAAATGAGCTTTTGATTCTTTATAATTATTTTTAAAGTATAGGTTATTCTCTGGCTACATTTTTGCATAAGAAAAAATTTTTGTAATGAGTGGCATATACTCAGTGGTATTAACAATTTTGGGGGCCTAAAGCTTTTTGAAAATGTGATGAAAGTATAAATATTCTTAAACATAAAGATACAGATATCTTATAGTTTTAGGAAGTTTAAAGATGTATTGCAGATTATTCTTGGGTTTATTACGATCATAAATACCAAGTCACAGACCTTTTGATTTGATTTTCCACAAATGATCATTTTGGATCATAATCATCAAGTCACAGACCTTTTGATTTGATTTTTCACAAATGATCATTCCTGGCATCCATAAATGACTATTCCAGGAAGTGGTTTTCAGTGAAACAGTGTCCATTGAATAACTTCAAGCAGATACTACTTGAGCCCAGGGTTTAATGTCATAGATGATGAAGGTCATATTGTGATCACTGACCTATTAGGAAAGGCTTTGTTTGAATGTGCAATGTACCGTGTAAGTGGAGTGAGCTATAGAAAAGAGATTAGAAACTAAAAAGTATGTGTGGAAAATTGATGAAATGAATCTGGAAAGCAGAATGGAACCACCATTTGACCCAGCTATCCCTCTCCTTGGTCTATACCCAAAGGACTTACAGTGATGCAATCACTTTAATGTTCATAGCTGCACAATTCACAATAGCTGAACTGTGGAACCAACCTAAATGCCCTTCAATAAATGAATGGTTAAAGAAACTGTGGTATATATACACAATGGAATATTACTTGGCAATAAAAGAGAATAAAATTATCTCATTTGCAGGTAAATAGATGCTAAGTGAAGTAAGCCAATCCCAAAAAACCAAAGGCTGACTGTTCTCTCTGATAAATGGATGCTGATCCATAATGGGGGTGGGGTGTGGGTGGAGGAACTTTGATTGAACCAAGGGGAGGGAGGGAAAAGGAGGGTCATGGGGGTAGGAAAGATGGTAGGATGAGACAAACAACATTACCTTAGGTACATTTATGACTACATATGGTGCAACTCTACATTGTGTACAATCAGAGAAATGAAAAGTTACACTCCACTTTTGTACAATGAATGGAAAAGTTTTCTGCTGTCATGTATAACTGATTAGAACTAATAAAAATAAATTTAAAAAAGACCAATAGAACAAGTAAATGAAACAAAAGATAATAATAATAATAATAATAATTATTATTATTATTTCGGGGATGAAATTTGTTTAAAATATATGAATAAATTTAAAAATGAAAGAAAAACACTAGATATACAGAGTAAAAAAATATAAAATAGACACTAGGCACATAATATGCATAACAATCACCCCAAAGTAAATTCCCTAAAATACCCGTTTTGTCTAGTTATCAGATTATAACTAAGACTGTCATTTAGTTAAATCAAACATATAAAAAACAAAACTAGAAGATAAAATTTGAAATATCATGAAAGAATACTGGTAGTGTGATTGAAAGAAAATTAGCATCAGTATTTATCAAATATATAAAATCTTAAGAAAAAAAAATCATAAAACTTCAATTATTAGATTCTGTGATTTGGAGATGCTACATATGATATTGAATAGAAGTGTTATACCACTAACAAAATTCCCCATAATAATTTGCTGATTTCAAAATTAACTCCCAAATATTATTTTCTATTTTATAAAATTGTAAAACAAATATACAATATATTTTCTCTGTGGCTACACAATTATTTAATGCTCATATTACCAAAAGAATATGCAGAATATTAGTTTTGGGGAATACTTTGGAAATTTTTATATACATAGAATCTTTAAAGCATTCAGTGATTTCTAATAACTGTACTTTAGAACATAAGGGAATCAAGCTGAAGAAAATTGACAAGGTGGAAAAATAAATAAAAACAGAATATTAACTATTTATTAACCCAATATAGTCATCATATGTATAGGCCAGAATTGCTGCTGCGGAAACCATAATTATTTTTTCCCAATATTATTACAATATAATTTAAATCTTCACCTACTGTTTCTTCCAACAGTTCTATGGTACAGGAAAAACTATTATCAGCAGTGTTTGCTTTTTTCCTACAGAGTCTGCCACGTGGATAAGTAGAGTGAGTGGCCATCTAGTTAATATAGTTTGTTATAAGTTCTTCCTCCCAAGATAGATGATCTGTGAGCTGAATCTTGAAATTCCCATTCACTTTCAGGTAGGGTAGGAATCCCTTAGGAAAGGCAAATAAAGTATCAATGAACTCCCTTGGGATATTGAGAGTACCTGGAGCCTTTGTCCCATCAAGAATGGAGGTCATGAAACCTTGCTGCCACCTGTGGTGAAAGCTCATGGGATGTGCATTAAGCACAGCAAGAACAAGAAAGTTAGTATTAAGAAATGTGCCTTTCATGATGTGAGAAGCTGAATTTTCAATCCTTTGACTTAAGCCTCCCAAATTCCTGGAATTATAAGCATGCACCACCATGACCAGCATCTATTTTGCTAACCTTATGGATGAATGGTAGATATCCTTTTCAAAAGTTGACATGTAATTCTATTATTCTCCCTGTCTATCAGTATATGACCTATCATCTACCTACTTGAAACTTCTGGGGTTCCATAAGAATATGTAGGTATTTAATCAAGTTCTCTTTTTATTATTGTTAGCCAAACCATTAAACTGGGCTACATAATTTTACTGTGCACATTAATAACAGAACCAAAAATATTTTTCTTACTTATTTGAATATATATATTTTTTAATCCATACACTTGCCATACACATATATATTTTTTAATCCATACACTTGGTAGACAGAATATTAGATCCTCAAGAGAGAACACTCATTTGTGTTTTTGTCCTTGATAGTAAATCTCAGTAAATCCTTGAACAAATTTTGAAAACTTCTAGGGTTGCAGATTCATCATCTATCAATTGAGGATGTTCAACTCTAATTTCTTGAATTTAAATAGTGTTTGCCTTAGAATGAGTTTTCTTTCATCTTAAGGAAAAGTGTTATTTTCTTAGAATTAATCAATGGAAAGGTTAAAGATAAAATTGATTGTCTAAAGGCTATGAAATTATATGATATCTCTCTATATACATTATGTATGAATATATAAAACCCATAATTCAAGCATAATATCTGACTTTTCAAATAATATTTGCACAGAATACACAAGTAACACAAAATTCTTGAAACTAATATTATGTAGATTAAATCTGAAAAAATCAGCTTGGTGCAAGATAACAATTGACCTCAAATTTTGATTTATGAAGTCTTTTCATTTGAAAACTGTACTTCATTTTTGCTAGACACTGCAGTAAAAAATTGTGTTTTGAGTAAGGCAAAACATCAAAATACTACATTTATTGATCTCAAATTGTGACTACATTTTTAAAAAAGCAACTTTGATTAAATGGAAATGTTTCTCTTTCATCAGATATTTTTGAGAATGTGTGAGTTGGAATTGATATGGAGACTCCTTGGAAATATGTATAAATATGTGAATGTGAATTACATTTTTATGTGTACATTATTTACTAGCATTGCCTTTGTTCTTTTTGATTCAAATAGCCTTCTCTAAGGTTTCTGGCACTTTTGGGGGCATTTATAAATAAATGCTTTATTTCTTTTGTGGGAATATATATCAAGGCCTATATCCAATGACTTCTGAACACCCCGAGTAAGCCAATGTGTTTGCTCTCTGTTTCAGTTACCTGATATTTGAAAACTTGACAAATACATTTTTAAATTCCCTGTTACTGGAAAAAGGGAAAACAAATGAATTGGAGATTTGGATTATATTGGCTTTGACTGAATGTAGAAAGACATATGTTCAGACATGTGGAGGATTTATGGGAAAACAAAGTCCACTATGGAAAAGTAGTCATTTATCTCCTTCTTTCTTGACGTGTACTCAACTTTATTGTAAAAGGAAAGTATTGAGCTTACAGACTACAATGGGTTGGAAGCATCATTTTTATATATTATAATTTTAACTAACTAAAAAGATGGCATGATTAGATTTAATGTGTTAAAATGCAGATTTATAGTCTCTAATTAATGAGGTGCATATGTCAAGACTCATTTTTAAAAATCACTGATGTAGCTAACAACTAGAATCTTAGATTTAATAGGAAAGCATGCATTTGACCTCTAAAACTTAACAAAGCAATAAAAAATTGACTGAAACTTTTATTTTTTTTTCAGGCCAATTATAATAATAAAATGCCTAAAAAGATGTGAAACAACAAAGGGTAATTACATTGTCTGATTCATCTCCTAATCTATAGCCTTTTCTACTTGGATAAATAAGAAACTTAAGATTTTTACTGTGGTGTAGATCTTTTCTAATGACAGTGGTTTTCAATTCTGGTTGCATACTAGGATTATTTAGGAGAAAGAAAAAAAAAGTGATGCCTAGAAACTTCTCAGTAATTGTTATAGACTTTCTGTGTGGAGATCAGGGACAGGTAAAATCCTTTTATAATGATAGTAATGAGCAGCTGGACTAAAAAACTAATAATTTAGATAAAAAATGATGGGGAGGATTAATGGTGTTCAGAAAAACTGGGCTCAGGATTTCACAAACGAAGTCTAGATTTTGATGCGTCTCTATTATGTGACCTTGAACAAATGACTTACCTGTAATCCTGAGATTCCTCATCCATGAAGTGAGGATAATACTCATTTCATACAGTTTTGTGGGTCTAGCTCGTGCAGTGTTTCTGAAAGGAGTTGATGGCCACCTGCATCAGTGTTAACCAAAGTAAATTAAAACTTTCCTGCCCAGATTTGGTAAGAGTCCTATAGTCTGGAATATGTGCTTTCAATACATTATACACACAATATTTATATTTGTATTTCTGTCCAGTAAATTGATGAGCAGTTTCATTAAGGAATCAATCAAATGGTAATGATTTTGTACAGTAACTTGTGATAACAATTATTTTAATGGTTAAATAGTAAAAATCCTTTTTCTGGTTAAATAATTAAAGAAATCCCTTGGGAAAATGTACTATACACACACACACACACACACACACACACACACACACACACGAAATATTCAGCACATGTAAGCTATCAGCTTATAAACACAACTTTAGAATTTACTGATGCTTTCCAACTTCTCCAAAGTAATAGCTGAACTCTGAAAATTCAATGACTCAATAAAAAATGATGTATACGTATTGCTAAACTAACAACTTTGTAGATTTGGGATTGGTGTTAAGAAAGATGATCATATAATTAATTAATTAAAATTTACTTTTGGAGTCTTTAAAATACCAGGAATCTATGAATTGGTTTTTTTTTTCCTAGAATAAATGAAATTAGATTATGGATGAAATAAATTGTAGTAGCAAGTATGTTCGATGCACAGGTTTGTAAAAATTAGAAAAAAAATAGTTTCACGTGAAGAAATTATAAATTATTTAAACTAATTTTCATTTTTTATATTACTTTAATACAGTCTTATCTTCCAGAATACTATACCATAGCCATATGGATTTTCAGATCTGCAGAATTAAAACCTATGCTCCTCACCAATATTTTACATTCACTGTTTAAAAGTCCTCTTACACTTCTTAAAAACCTGTGAATGCCTCATTGTTATATTCCATCTGTAACTATCACATATTTATTGTTCATTTTAAGTCTGCCTGGAAATAATTACTTTCCTTGCAGATACTCATTTTAATAAATTATCTTTCCTAAACATATTATGAAGAAAGCTAGTGCAGTACTAATTAAATGTACTGTGATGTGACTATTCCAAATTCCCACTGTTTTTGTCATTCAGTTTGCTTTGAAACAAATGGAGAAATTTTAAGCATTTTAAAATTTTAAATAAAAATGATCAATGTTTTATATAATAATTTATATGGCAGTATCAATAAATTAACTAATCTGGAATGCTACCATAGTATATAGAGTTGGTTTCCTGACTTAATAAATATGTGCTTTTGTAACTCTTTGTGACTTCTCACACATGGGTGGTTAAAACACCAAATTAATCATATATTTGTGAAATTTAAATAAAATAAAGCAGTAGCTAAGGGACTGTTGTTTTTTTAGCTACTGCTTCATTTGTGACTTATAAAATTTAATATTAATATGTAAATTTCATTGTAATAATTGTTATTAATTGATACAAATCAGAAGACTGGTGAAAATTTTGTATATTTGTAAGAAATTTTTATAATAGCAAAACAATTTTAGAGTAAAAAAATAAATGTTCATATAAATAAAATTGATATTATCAAAATAACAATTGCTATTTTTTCTTATAAAGCAAAATAGTATTTGTGGTAGCTATTTTTAGTATTATGTCAGATCAACACTACTTATTAAGCACCTGCTTATTTGGTGGTATGCTGATTGATAATGGAGAGTTTTATCAACATTAAAAGTTTGGTCAGTTGGGAAACTTGTTAGAAAAAAGAAAGTTACAATATTCACTGTTACTTCCCCAAAAATGATCAATTTAGGTTGTTTTAACTAGAAGGGAACCTATATTTTGTGTCAGACTAGTAACAAATACCTGAATCAGATTCATCAATGCTCTAATCAGTTCAAACAACTTAGTACAATTCATTGTGTGGCATTTAAAGTTTATCCATTTAGTGAGAAGGCAGTAAAATAGAGCTTCAGTTCTACTCTAGAATTTGACTTCTTTAAGAGTAAGCTTGGCATATTTGATCATGGTAGTAAAAATACTAGATTGACTCCTAAATTATTTTTTGACATTCTCACAGAATCGAATATTGATTTGCTTGAATGACAATTTGGAGGATTCTAAAGACTAAAAAGTTGAATCATAGTAATTTGTAATATTGACAAGAAAGGTAACTTGCTCTAGGCAAAATCATGAAGACAAGGTTTACTCTGCACACACGTTCACCTCTATATGTAACAAATCTCCTGTTACTTTTACATTCCCTATATGCTCAGCAAACTCTCCATTTGAAAGGAGTACATCATCAACAGCCATAGTTAAAGGATTAATAAGTTGTTGGGAATATTTTGAGTAGATTTTTCTTGCCTACTTTGTTTAAGATTGGCTACTGTAAATCAACAGAAAGTTAAGAAGGTAGATGTATGTGTGTGTACAAGTATCTACTTAGTCTGGCTTATGGACATGGTTGAACATATCCACTACTCTTACATTATAAATGCTTTCATATATATCATTAAATCTTGGAAATATTTTTGACAATTAATGATAAATTTACCAAAGGTTTCATCAAAAATATTGTTTCATTTAAATGACTTTTAAGGATATTAATGACAATTGACTATCAATATAATGGGTAAAGGTACTACATGAAAAAAAAAAGTTTGTGTCAAATTACATGAGATTGGAAGTTTAGGAAATGTTAAATAATCAAAGCTAACACTGAGGAATTAAATAGTATACTTAATTTATGAATAAGTCCACTGAGAAAGTATTCAAACAGCAAAATGGAAGCTCAGTTGTTGAGCTCATGGTTAACAAGCCTGAGATTCCAGGTCCGATCCCTAACACTAAAAAATTTCAAAAAATAAAAGGAAAGTTAAAAATGCCTTTATATGACAACCCCCCCCCAAAAAAAAACCAGATTATTTAATGTAATTTTACACTAAGATTACAGATCTTTTCATTTAGGGAAAATGTTTTATTTATTCTATCAGCACAGATTCTTTGCCCTTTTGATAATTTCTGAGTGAAGGGAATGACTTTTCAGGGGGTTTATTCCCTGATATGTTATTCCTTTTCTTATAATATGGCCATTTGTAGAAAAGCATTTATCATTCAAGAATATATGTGATATAAAATAAATTTATAAAATTCAATATCTTTCAGTAATATTTGGTGCTTAAGTGTAGGTTGTAGTTGTATATTATTGAGTTTATTTTCACCACTAATGAGGAACTCTTACCAACTACTGATACCTTCTCATATGGTCCAGTAATGAACAATAGCATAGAATTGTTAGATTACAGGTGTAACCTGTATTCAAAGCAGATTTACTGTAAAGGATGGACTATAATAAAGGACACAAGATAATTAACTTTTTGAAACCATATTTTCACTCATTGGTAAGTTAAACAGTGTCAAATAATAATATTCAAGTATTTAAGTATATTAGGTATAACAAAAAATGAATACATTTAAAAGTGATCAGAAACTATAGAAGTCTTTATAAAGACGGGAAAATAGTACTTATATTAAATAGTTAAGTTGATGTGGTGTATTTTATGGAGAGAGTATGCATTAAATGTTTTTTTTTAAATATTTGGAGACATTATAGAGAAAATAATAGATTATTCTTCAATGAGAAAATTGACTGAGATGAAGTTATGATAAAAGTATATTTTAAATGTCTGGTTTGTAATAGAGCTCAAAACATGGTGATTGAAAATGGAATTGCCATATATCTCTGTGCAATATGTTAGGTATCTTAATGACAGATAGTAAAGTGAGTAAAATAGTAGAAGAGGAAAATTCTCTATATCTCTTCCAGCACTTTTATTATACCATAAATTAAATATTTTAAATATTTTTATAGTAGCTTCCAATAATGAGTGATCTCACATTCTATTGCTTCACTTATACCTTGATGTTTTTTATGATTTTTATAATATCCAAATTATAGTTGCCTGTGAGTAAAATGGTTATAAGCCAAACTTGCTATTGTACTTCAATTGGACATAACTTTCCCATGTTCATATATGACTATATTGCCAATGAAACCTCACATCATGTACAACCACAAGAATGGGATCCTAATGAGAAGAAGTTATATTAGTGTATGTATAATATGTCAAAATACACTCTACTGTCATGTATATCTAAAGAGAACAAATAAATAATAGTAGCATAAGATATTAAAATTATTAAATGTTTCTGGATATTCGTCCTTCACTGTCATTTTTCAGTCATAAATAATCTTGAAATAAAGTGATTCTTTCCTGCATACTACATTAATGAGTGTGTGCTTCATGGAAATTTTCATTTAATAGCAAAAATATTGAGAATCTTATTAGTACATCTTTGGCTTATATATTAAAAAATATGGCCACTAAGTGTATACTTTTCAATCCAATAAGAAATGAAAATCTGCACATTATATTCTTAATGTGGTGTAATTTTCTATGAGCAAGTAAAATGTGCATGTCATTTTCTTAGGTAATGTATTTAATTTATAGGTAAATCTTCTAAGAGAGTATTCAAGCTGCAAAATGTGAAGCTGAAGCAATAATTCAAATAAAAATTACTGTTTTCAAATATGTTTTCAGAATAGATAATCAGATCAAATTATCTAGAAAAAGGTCTCAAATCTATATTTCAATTTCAGTTTTATAAAAACATAAAAATTAAAAAATCTTGGAAGACTTTGGGATTAATGATGTGTTCTCTTCTGGTCCTAGGCAACCATGATGAACAGATTAGTGAAATAGAGGGGACTAGAATTCTGAGAAAATATGAGCTTATTATCTTAATATATTGATAATTTAGAAAGAGAATGCCTTATAACTCATGTTTTGACCTTTGATTTTAAGGAATACACATAAAATAAAAATAAACTTGAAATTCTGAAAGATAAATCCTCTTCTGAGTAAGAAGGGATTCTCTAATAAAAAATGATAATGAGTTTTTAAAGGTTTGACAATAATAAAGGACACAAGACAATTCTTTTAGCTTTTTGAAATATTATTTTTGCTTATTGATAAAGTAAGTAAATAACGTGGAATAATAATATATAAGTAATTATGTATATTAAGTATGGCAGAAAATGAATATATTTAAAAGTGAAATAAAGAAACTAAAAGGTTGCACAAAAGTTTGTAGTGGTTGCTTTTCAAAAGATATCACGTGTGAAATACATGAGGACGCATAACCAAAAATGAGTTCAGAATGAGGATCTAAACCGAGAGTGTGATAGAAAAATTAAAGCCAAGAATAAACTAAGGGGTGGGTGCTGATAATAATTCTAAGAATGCACTTCTCTCTTATTTTCTGAGTGTTTCTGTGCATGTATGTATGTGTGTGTGTGTGTGTATACATATATATTTGCATATATACACATAAATGCATATATAAAGTTTACAAATATATGCATAAATGGAAATATATGCCCATATGCACATATTGCACATATATGTACATACAGAGGAGAACAATGATTTCAGTGTATATAAACAAAGATAATAGATATTTTTTTGTTTAGAGTAGATAAAAAATGTTAAAAGCAAACAAAAGCAAAAACAAAATCTTATTAAAGTGTGTTTTTTTACAGCCTTTTCCCTCCTGATGAGAATAATCCCAAAGTTAGCAAAGAAAAAATTTGAAGAAGTGGGAGCTAAATATTGAAACCCAAGGCAGATGAAGAGATAAGCTGCCTGTTTTCAAGTTTGAACATCATTGCCCAGGAAATTTATTAGTTACTACAGTGATAACTTTTGCAATTATTAAAAAAGATGCCAAAAAACAAGAAGTTACACTTTCCTTAAAAAGTGAAATAGTTCTGAAAACTGCATCTCTGTGAACTTAATGATTCTGAGCAAAATTTCAGCAATTAGAGAACACTTTAGTTTTTGAACTAAGTGTATTTAGATTTTCATCAAAAGTGATCATTAATATTTAAATGGAAAACTACTGATACATGTGATATTTTTATCATTTCTAAAGTAATAGATCAGAATGATATGAGTAGGATATCTATTGATTTAGGATGGTGTTCAAAAATCTCTGGTTGTTTTTCAGAGCCATATCCTTTTACATACACATCACACAGATAAAAGGGAAATATATGCTTATTGTTTGTGCTCAATTTATGGTATGTAATTTCGAGCACCACACAGAGCCACAAGGTAAAATTGCTATCTTTTAAAATCTTATAAGGTTAATTTTTTCCTATTTTACAGAAGTAGGAACTGAGTTTCAAAGAGGTGAAATAGCCTTCCTCTTCATACCTGGAAGCTAGTAATTGCAGAACTGGCTTTTAAGCTCAGGCCTGTAGGAATGGTCAGCTGTATCTCTTATGAAGACCAAAGGCAATGCAGATCAAATTTGGGAAATCACAAAGTTGGGAAGTTCTGATAAGACACTGGATGACAGAATCCAGATCTGGAAAGTGTGGAATCATGGGTCAAAAGAAATATGACAAAATTCTCTTTAAATTAATATTGTCTTAAAAACTTCAATGTCAAAATGAACATGTTCTGAATGGTAAATAATTTTTAATCAGTAAATGATGTAATAAATACCATAAAGTTTGACTGTGGGCCATTACCAAGTATGGTGCTAAAAAACAATATTTTATCATATTAATGGATGTATTGGGAAGGTGACAGAAAGAATTAAACTGTCTCATTGGTTAGAGGTAATAGAATATAGTATTTTCAGTGTTAATCCTGATGCCATATTCTAAAGGGAACTGGCAAATATTGAATGAAGTAGGCCATGGGTATATAAAACAGTGCTCTCCCTCCCACAGCATATACAATAATTTGCAAATGTTGCTTCATTTATACACCATTATTATATGGCACAATTTTTCTATGACAAACCAGAAAAATCTCAAAGTATTTTGGCCAATAAGGAATTGAGTGTTCATGTTTCATAAGTGCAGCCATATGACATAAATGCATGTAGATGACACATTGGTTTCTGAACTACATTTTTATACATGAAAAATATCTACTTTATAAGTTACCCAAGACTATGATTTTTTAACAACAATGTAGAAGTGTTTATATTAACAATTTTAGTGTATGGTTTTATATTCACACTGGTTACTGCTGCTAAAATGTATATTTTTCTAAAAATGCATATTTTTCAAATCTTACTACTGTGCTATTTACCAAATGTTTTACTCTAATGTACATAAATGTTGGAAAGTTTCCCTTCAGGAGAATTTTAAGTGTACATAAGCTTTTGGATCATCAGCTTAATCTTCTATAATCTGAGATATTATTTAATGTATATGTATTTTTTTTGTGTGCTTGAAAACTGCCGGTGTCTTATTTTCATGACTCAGCTATTTAGATCTCATCCCAATTCTTTTCAATTGATATTTTGTAATAAAGAAAATAAAGTACATAAATGCAAATATAATATACACATATACATTTACGTATATAAAACATATATGTATATATTTTGTATGTGTATATATATATATACACACACACACACACACACACACACATATATATATATATATATATATATATATATATATATATATATAAATAAGCTGTGAAGAGAGAGATCACATAATTGTTATAACAGATTATTAGGTCTAAACCTAATAATTGTATTTTGGACTCTAAGCCTCTGAGACAAAGTGCCTACGGTCTTATTCAGAGTTTTTAAAAATAGGAAATGCAACATTGGATCATGCAAATAATGTTTTGTCAGAAATGTCAAAAATAAACATTTTTCAAAATTTTTCCTTTTGAAAGAGGGTGGTTATCTTTAATGAAGAAGTGATTCTTGTCAACCTCAGTCTTTTCTTCAGGTTATTTCACACACATCAATTTTCAAAGAAAATATAGACAGCTTCAGGTGATGGGACAAGTTATCCAATTTCAGTTTTAGTAATGAAAGTATCTTAGGATGCAATGTGACTTCTTTGGCTCACATTTGCTTTTATAATTCTCTTGTAAACATCTGACTTCCCTACAACCCTCAGAAGTCCTTCCTGAAGTATTTTCCAAAACTTGATATATGCCAATAGCTGGTCTTTGGAAACACACTCTCAAAAGAATATGTGAAAGTTAGAGTTCATTTCATGAAGTCTGTCTAGGGCTTCATAGTTTATGTAACACAGTTGTGCAAATTTATCACTGAAGTTCAGGAAAAAGTGTTATTTGAAAATTCTGAGAAACATGTACAATAGTATACGGTTAGTGAGTCAACAAAAGAGAATGAAAAAAAAATCAGGAAAAGAGAATCTTAAGTGTCTGGCAAGTAATCTCCAAATCAAGGTAAAGATAAGTTTAAATAGTTGTGCTAGTATTTTCCTATAAGTTTCAGATTCAGATGTGCCATAACATATTAATATTTACTGTCTTCTTAAAGGATAATGATTTCTCTACCTAACATTATAGTAACTTGGTACAAAGAAAATACATACAGCTAAGATGTGAAGAAAGGAACAAAATTTCTTAATTTTTCAAATGAGTTTCTAATTTAATTGATTTGAATAGAATGAAAAAAATTTTAAAAATTCTAATCTTTTTTGAAATATATCATACCAGTAAATCCAAGGACTGTATTTCAGGATAGATGGAAGAACAGAAAGATTTTCCCATTTCTTCTTACTATCAGAAGTCTAGTTTTCATATGTACACATGTATACACACATATATAGGCTATACAAACTGGATTTGAATTTTTCCACAAACACATGTGAAGTACCCTGTATTTCTCTTCATAATGAATCTTTCATCTTTACTGTTTATCTAGAAATACGAAGGATGAGACAAGCTCAGGATATTCTGAGAACTTTAGGTTTTCAGGATATACTAGGGTGTGGGTGTCCTAAGTTGTTTGAAGGAAATGGCAGACACAACTGTCCAGTCCCTACTAGTAAAAATTGAGACGTTTGTTTACTATTTGAGTGCAAATACCACAAAATCATCCATTAGGACCCTTCAAGATTATTCCACAGCATAATAGTATGCTTTATGGAACAATTAAACCAGCTGTTTCCAGAAGGCATAGCTTATTATCTGAGAACTACATAGCAGAGAAGAGAAAGCATAACTTGTGAGAAGCAATCTCCATACAAGAGACAGAGCATTGTCTGATTATCAGAAGAGCAGATCTCTCATTCTGGCTTTGTTAAGAAATAGCTAACTGAGTATAGAAATATCAGCTAATTTCTGTGGTTCTCACTTTTATCCTTTATAAGATAACCATTTAAACTCCCCCAAAATTATATGATACATTACAATAATTTCAGTCACACAAATTTTAATACAAAACGTATAAAATCAATTTCAAATATTTTCTGTATATACTGAAAATATCTTTTTGAATGAACTATTGGCCTTCTTTCTCTCTTTTTTTTTTTTCTATTAAATGCAGGGGCCCAATGTTATCTGAAAATATTGGGTTTAACTGTTCTTTTTAAAATTTTTTGTAAAAGGGAAACTAGAAAAAGACTTTATCCCACAGAAAATTTATTAATAATAAATGTTCAATTAAATGTTTTAAACAATGATAAAGGTTCCCTTTCATATAAATAATTAGGGGAAAGATATTTAAAGTTTTTTTTTTCCCATAGCCCTACTTACAAATAAAAAATATGTTGTAAAGACACCACTTCTATGTGAACGTATTCAATGAAGATGCACAGAAGTAAATGAAAACCTAAATTCATAAGAAAAATAAAACAGATTATAATTATAGCCAACTGCATATTCATAGAGATACTTAATAAAAATCTATCTGATACAAGAAATTATCACTTCTTGAATAAGTACATATAGTTGGCAACTATTTTTCAAGAATTATCATCCAACAAACAAAAGTACTTATTTTATATCTTTCATATGACTCGTTAGACAATTGCAATTGTGAAACTAAGAACATCTAAAAGTATAAATGAAAGTAGAGTCTACCATGGGATGATATTTAACTTCAAAAGTAAAAATAAACACAAAATGTGTAGAGTAAAATTGTATTGACAATGTGTAAATCAAAACTCATGGACTTTTCTTTTAACATACACATCCATTGCTTTCCTCCCCAAAGATAAAAGTAGCAAAAGAGGAAGTTAGCAAAAAAGGAAACAGAAAGATCTGTTTCAGCAAATGAACATACTGATTTAATTGGCTAAGAAGTCCAAATGCTAATGCTTCTAATAATCAGCCACTCCTTTTGTGTTTTGGTAACACATATCCTCATACAGTGTATATCAAATGGAATTTTTTGATTCACATCTGACATTTCAAAGTTTCCATTTTTGAATTCCCCTAGTCTTAAGTAAGAATCACAACGTTTTATTTGTTTGGTAAGTATAACTTTTTCCCCAACATCAAGGACTCCATGATGCAAAATGTCATTTTGCCGATCTTCTGTCCCAGTATTCACTTTAATTTTTTTGATTATAGTTGGATTTTCAAAAACAATAAGAAAGATATCTCCTGTTGAAGGTGGTTTTCCCCAAAAGTACTCATCAACAATACTGTAAGCTTTGCTTGCTTCATAATTTTCAAACACATTCATGTTGGTGTACAGACTTGCAGGGGGGTTATCAGGAATGTCAAATGAGTCCTCTTCAAAATCATCATCCTTCAGCTTATTCTCAGTTCCTTTATATGAGGAATAATAACCCATGTGCTGAAAGAGAGATGGTTTAAACCGGATCACATTTTTCTGAGCCAACAGACCTCTAAAATGAGTCAACAGCCAATCACAAGGCATTTCTTGATAAAACATTAATAAAAAATGTGCCAAACGTGGGAGATCATGAGAATGATAAAGTTTACCAATGTAGCCAAGCTTAGAGAACTCAAGAGTTACCCAGTAAGTTCCTTCTAAGGACGCAATGACTTTCTTGATGGCAGTTAAGAAATTTTTGGAACATCGGACATCATCTTCAAGCATTACATAATAATATGAAGTATTGGCACAAAAATTAAGCAAGAAAGCATAATCTACATTTTGCTTGGAACGAAATTTGACTCTATCTTCTGGATCATTGTAATTTCTTTTAAGACCATCCAAGATTGGGTAATATTCTTCAGGAGCATGTATAACCATTAATCTTCCTGCAATGATATGATGGGCAAACTTTTGTGTAATATCCTGGACCATGACATCACGCCAGGATGAATTAAAGTCCGCCAGATGAACTACTACTGAAATTTCCTTCAGCTCTTCATAGCTGGATTGCTCAAAAATTGACTTGATTGTCTCAAGTAAATAGTTGCCTTTTTTTCGTTTCACTGATGAAAGTCCAATGGTAAGATACCCTAAACAAAAGAATTCAGAAGGAAGACAATGTGAAAAGGGTTCTGAATAACAGAAAAAAAAAAGGAGAAAATATTTGCCTATAGTATTTCTTTGATATTTTCCACTGAAAATAAATGCATCTTAAGAATAATGATATATGGGCCCTACAGTTTTGATCACTTGTTTATGAAATTCAGAAGAAAGGTTTAAAGTGTTCTAAAGCTTACTGTTCTCATATGTGCCCATTAGAGAAGAGAGAAATGTTTACCTAATATACAAATTATATTTTCAAAAATCTACAAAAAGGAAAGAGAATTCACAATTGAGACTCATAAAGTAGTCTCAAGTAGAAAAGAAAAATAAGAGCAACACATTATTTTAATTGTCTTTAAATTTTTCACAGGGCATGTCACATATTTTCACTTTGATCATTTTCCTACACTAGAAGAATTCATAAGTAAACTTCACAATGTTATTTTGAAATTTACATAGAAGGTTAATTAGAAAATAGGCAATATCATATGATATATTTGAAAAACTTATCAACGTTCAACTGTATGGCACATGGTTCCAAGACGTGAACATTATTGTTTTCTTAATTTTGAGATACAAATTATAAAAATTTTGATTAAATAAAGTTATTCAAACATTTAAAATCTAGAAGTAGAGACAGGATATTTTTAGGGATTAAAAAAAAAACTCCAAGACAAGACAGTTCACCTCTAAGAAGTGTTACATGTCTTTCTATTGAAACATTTTCACTTTTTAAAGAATTCATTCTCACATAACTCAGTGAATAAAATTTTTGAACTACCATTTAGAAAATGAGGAAATGTTAATATGCACCAAAATTATTGATTTCACATAGACACCTACATGATATAATTTCTATAATATTAAAAAAAAAAACTCTTCCAGGTTAGACCTTTCGTATTAGTCTATTATATAAGTTGAGACTTACACATTTTGGTAATTACGTGGGCTTAAAACTCTGACTTCTACTGAAACACATATATGTCACACGATATCATTATTAAACTTTAAGTCACCACATTTCATTAAGATCCAATACTAGCCAACACTTATGAAAGCTTTTGTACATCAGAGGCAAGAGTCTATGCACTTTTAACTTCATTATGCATCTTCAGTGTTCACAGCAGTCTTTTGGGACAGGATAGTTATTGTCATCATTCTGCTTTACATAAAGGAAAGCAGGACCTGTGTGATGAGGCAGCTCATTCAAACTGTACTTACACTTAGTAAGTGTTGTGATGTCAGGATTCAACTGCCCCTCTCTTACGCTCTGTTATATTGCCTCTTTAGTACAAAGCAGGTGGTATTTGTGCAAACAGTCACTAGTAAATTAAACCGGAAAAGGGGAGTTGGTAAAGCTTAGACAGAGGTGGTGTGACACCTGGGGATAAAAGAATCATGGTAGTCTTGGGCAGTTAAATGAAAGCCGAAGAAGACTAGACATTTGAACTGGAGAATTGAAAAGAAATCTAAATTAAACCTAAATTAACTTACCAATTTCCTCAAGTTGATTATCTCAAACTCCCTTGCATAAAAAAGTTCTTAAAAGGGAAACAAAACTTTTTGTGGTCTCCATATAATCTCTTAAAATGTCATGATGTCTCTGTGTTTCATTGATTTTAAATTTGTATTTTTTCATACCAAAACATTTAAATAGTAAGTTGATGGTGTCTTATAGTTAAAATTGATAATGCTGGGGCTAGAGTTGTGGCTCAGCAGTAGAGTGCTCACTGAGCATGTGCAAAGTGCTGGGTTTGATCTTCAACACCACATAAAAGTAAATAAATAAAATAAAGGTATTGTGTCTGACTACAACTAAATATATATATATATATATATATATATATGCACACATATATATATATAATTGATAATGCTTATGTTTACAGTGGTCCATTAATCAGATACATTAATGGGACACCATCAGATAAGGTACTTTTTATAAATGATGATGTCTTGGAATCTATGAAATATAGTATATAATTTCTTAATTTCAAATATTTTTTCTCATACTACAGAGGGATGAAAAGTTTACTCTAAGAATTCATGTCTACATAAAACCTGAGAATGTGACCTTATTGGGAAAAAGACATGTGCAGAAATTATTAGTTATAAATCTTGAGATGAAATAAATCTCACATTTAGGGGTATGCCCTGAATTCAGTAATTCGTATCATTATAAGAAGAGGAGAGGATACAGAGAGAATAAAGGAAGGAGGTCAATGATAATGGAGGCAGGAATTATCATTGCCACAAGTAATATAATGCCAGTAGCCACCACAAGGTGGAAGAACCTAAGAAGGATTTGAGAAATAATTCAAAATGTCACACACAGACTTCATTAGCACCGGGAAACATGATGCAAGAGATGATAGTCAGGTCATTCAGACCCAGAGTGGCAAACTTTTGACTCCATAAAAACAATAAATAGCCACAATAAAAACCTTTTCTTTCTTATATGGAATGTATAACATCAGTGACTAATTAACAATCGAAATGTTGTGCTGTTATTGTCAACCAATGTAACAATAAGCATCAATGGGGGCTATAACCTCCTCCTTCGTTCTTTTTCATCATTAATATCCCACACCCTTCTCATGCCACTTTAAGTGAACACTTATTTTAGATGGCTATAATTTGTCCCCCTCCCCAGGTGATCATCCTCATATTGATCGTCCTCAAAAATTTCTTTGTTTTTATACACATGAACCTCAGCTTGTAGGTTCATGTAGGTTGATAAGCCATGTAGGTTGGTAGATTTTTCCTTAGAGTGGGCAGAGGGACTGTGGGTCTTCCAGTAAACTGATTTCAACTTCCAGCCTCCAGAACCATGAAATAACAATTTGTTGTTTTTTAAGCCACTCAGTTCGTGGTTTAAAAGGCAATTCAAACTGGTGGCAAGTCATAAAACTAAACTATGAAAATTTGAAAATAGAACAACACAGAAATAGTTCATTTTTAAAGTTAACTTTAAAAATTTAAAGTAAATCATCTTTTCCTTGTGTCATATACCATCCTGTATCAGACTGCCAAAAAGTTCACATTAAAATTAGACACAATTTTTTCATTATTAGTGGAATTTGGTCAGTGACAAAATTGCAAGTTGTGATACACTGAAGTTCTTATCAAAGTATATATTAAATTAATAAATCTCAAACATCTATTGCTATACAAATGAAACATTATTTTTCACAAAGTATTTTATGTATCCTTTAATTTAAAAGTCTAAGGATACTTACGTTTTCTTTGTAAAGGTGTGGCAGCTAGGTAGCGATAGGTGACATTTATGGCCCCTGAGAAATTAGATAAATCCTTGAAAGTATGAACATAGCGCTCTGAGTTTAGTTGATGTGTGGATGTTTCCCTTATGAGCTGTTTGTCACCCTCCTAAATGTCAAGGAAGAGGCAAGGAAAATAAATAATACAGAGGGTCATGTATTAAATTTTCTTCTTACACCATGAAAATATGGGTACTATCAACAACATAGAACATTAGATAAATCTCAATCACTGGACTCAGAGGCTGAAGACCACCATCACTCTATTGATTTCCTACTACAGCCTTTGTTTCAGTTTCTCTCTCCTCTATTCCATTCTTTATATTACAGTTCATTTGCTTCTCTATAGTGTACACAAAAATAATGGTATTCTCTTGATAAGCAAGTATCTACATGAAAATTCCCAGTGCCAGGTTGGGGTTGTAGCTCAGTGGTAGAGCACTTGCCTTGCATGTGTGAGTCCCTGGGTTCAGTCCCCAGTACCACATAAGAATTAAAAAATAAAAATAAAGATATTGTATCCATCTACAACTAAAAAATATTTTTTAAAAAGGAAAGAAAATTCCAAGTACCTTTATGTTAGAATTCAAAATTTTTATAATAATCCCCAATCTAAAAATTCAATGGTAATCTATTTTAGTTTCATCTGAGGCCAGTTACCACAGAATTTCCATATTTGAGCCATAATAAATCGATTTTTTCTTGTCTCCTATACGATCCTGTAAAATATTCTTTCTTAAACAATCTCAAATTAAAGACCACATATAATGCCTATGATTGTAAAACTTTAGGAATAATTAGGAAGATAGACACAATCATTGGATTTTGCATAATTTATTAAGTAAGGAGTTTTAATAAGTTACTTATATGGCCGCCGTAATTAAAAGATATTGAGAACAGCCCCATTGAAGTCCTCATGATATAGTAGTGTGTTTTAATTTTTTTAAATTTTTTCAATTGTCTTTAAGTAACCTCAATGAGAACACATTTTTACCAAGTCAAGAATTTGTGTTCAAACCTTATACTAGTCTTATGATAGTTTTGCTTGTGTGTATGGGAGGGCACATGTGTTTTTTTTTTTTTTGTGGTATTCTGTAAGTATGCTTTTTCAATATTTAAGATCATTTTTACACATGGTAGTGGACTACATTTTATTAAATCTTCAGAAAGTCTTAAGTGTATGAAAATATTGACTTTCAGTTTAAAATATGTCTTGTTATCCATTAATTGCCTCCATTTCTTTGGTATAAGTTCAATGGCAAACATTGATTACTTAACTCATAGTTGATCAGTCTTTATTGATTAAACATTATTAGCAAAACAATGACTTGTTTGGCTTGGGTATATGGTTTATTAATATATGTTTTGGGGCAACCTAATTAAGGAGAATTTTTTATGGTAAGGTGTGTCATTTTATGGGTCTATTTCTAATATTCAGTACAAGATGTAAGGCCAATCATGTGTAAGTCATCAAGCAGAGAAAGTCAATGCATTAAATAACTTCAGTCTTGATATTACCTGTCTGTGGTCAATAAAACTTTAATTAAACCTCTGTTCTAAAAGATTGGACAAGATTCAAATACAAGTTTTACCTTGATGAGAACATTCAATACTTTGTCTCAAACTGAAATGTGAAAAAGATGATTAGCTCACATTTTAAGTCTGGCCAGACTGGACTTTTCTTGGAATAAAAATTAAAGAGAATAAAGTATGACTAGAGAGTTAAAAGGTCTTTTTATATGGACCTTATTAAATCAATATTCATTCTAAATATATTCTCTGTATATCCAATTATGTTGTGAATCTACATTTGGTCTTTAATACTGCATTTTTATATCTTATATTGCCTTGATAATTTGGATAAAGAAAACACTTGATCTTTAAAAGATTTATAATGGATTTGCCATCTACAAAAGCTATAGACTTTCAAAATACCTGAAATTAAACCTTAGGTGCTAAATATATCAATTCAACATCCATTGATCTATGATCATTTTAAGTTATTTACACATAAATATTTTCACATATCCATAAGCAAACCTATGAAAATCCTTAGACTAAAATAAACAAAATTAAAAGTGGCCAAGAAGTATCTATGGATTCAGTTTAGTATGAACTGCTTTAATAGCAATGTAACAGTGTATATAAGCAATAGAGTGTAGAAGAAATTTCTATAAAAATCACAGTAGTCACAGTACTGAATTCACATCATCATTTTGTTCTTATGAGATGTTACATTCTAAAGAAACTGCAGGATTTAATATCTCTTTAAGAATTCTGTCCTGAAAGTGTAAAAATCTCAGCCTTTTCTCTGATAAGATGGAATACATTCATTTTGATTGAAGGACATAATAGAATATAAAATGCAATGGAACTGATGTGAAAGTACTTAATTAAATTCTCAAGTACAACCTTCTTTACACTTTTCAGCATAAATAAATAATGCACCTTTCACCTGAGTCAGCCTTGTTGGTTGCTTCCAGAGGCATCTAACTGAACAGCCAGGCTGTCCCTGGATACCTTCTTTCTGTAGTTACTATGCTATAGTGTGTTTCTCAGTAATAAGACAAAGTTTTATGACAATCATTTTCTGGATGGGAATGAAATTCAATGGACTAGCTACAGACTAAATATATACCCTAGTGGCTACTTTGAAGATGCTCACAGCCAAGAGGCTAAGTTGATTGGGCATGCAGCTTCTCTTCTACTTAGCTTGACTTGTAATAGTATTTGTCTCTTCCACTGAGCTCAGCTTCCTTTCCCACTGAAAGTCATATGTCTCTAATACATAAGCTAATATACTAAACTGTTAATGTTCCTAGAATTTCAGTCCACAGCTGGATTTTCTAGCAAAAAGAGCAGAGTATAATGTGCTGAGTAACTCCAGCAACCTTACTACTTCTAACTCTTCATTTGATTCCTCTGAATTGCAAGAATTATTTTCCAGCAATAAAAAGGAGACCATAATAATAATAATAATAAAAAGATCTCCTATAATTTATGGTTAGGAAATGGTATCATTATAGAATCATGAGGTCAAGGCTAGCATATTAAAAATGAAACTCAGATGAAAAAGTCAAAAGAAAGAAGTATTAAAAAAGAACCACAGTATATTTTTGAAAGTAGTCAGATTTCCATAGATATTATACATTTTCAGAAGACTATCTTTAATGAAATTTAATATTAGTGATTGGATGTTTCAAATATTTATTAAGCCAGCTTAAAATGAAATTTACTTAGAAATCATATGATAAACTAAAAAAATTAAATAACAAAAATGTTATCATTGAATTTATAATAAGGAGGGGTGCTGATATTTAAAGATCACAATTAATTCATTGTTCACTATTTCTGACTTAACATAAATATTTAAAAATTATCTTTCTGTTTTGTTTTTGATAATCATTTTCAAATCTGAGAAATATATCTCTTCTTTGCACATGGATTAATTTGTAAATATAACTAAATACATGCTCAATATAGTCAAAGAAATTTCATTGAAAAAGTACTCTAGTAGAAGAGTTATTTCCATAAATCTTATTTTTCACATTGGCAGGCTAGAATCAATGTTTACAGTAGACTGTAAAAATTCACAAAACAGGGCAATAGCATTTGATTTTTATTATTGATAAATATTATATTATTTCTTACATGAAATTATGAGTTTATAGAGATTCTGTTACAAAAAGTGGTATATGTTCCATATTAGTGATCTTATGGAGATGTCGAAATGAAAGATGAGAAATGCACTTGAAATTCTCTTATAAACATAAAAAGTCATTAAATATAGTAAACTCCAATCAATAGCATGTTCTTGATTTATAAAATTTGATATACTTTTACCAGTAGGCAAAAATGCAATTAATTTTTATTTAAAAACTGAATCATTATTAGGAGACTCTTTAGTTAATTTATCATCTTAAATTCTATCAAGAAAATATAGCTAGATCACATGAACCTTATTATATTCTCATAAACTTGAGTCAGGTTAAAAAAATTCCCAAATTCACATAACTAGAAAGTTTATTCAATTTTCTATGCTTGTATAAATGATGTCTAGTCAAATTCTTTCAATCTCTGGTGATTTCCACTATATTGTCAATTGATCATGGATAGTAGAATGAAGAGTCTAAAAAATCAGGATCTTTGCTTGATGACAAAAAATCTGGCCAAATGTCAAGAGCTAGGATTCTGGCAGAATTTCATTATAAAAAATACAGAGTTAAAGGAAATGAGATGTTTTACAGAGAACCTACTAAAAGAATCTGTACTAAGATTTCATGGTGGATTCATAAGATATAGTATACTATCTGGCAAAGAGTACATAATTAATGAATCATGCTCAATACAATAAGACATTTTATTGGGAATGCTTTTTATGATTATTGTTATAATCTTTCTTGCTACAATACTATTTAGTCCCTGTGAGTGCAAAGGACTTGATTTTCTGAAATATGCAAATAGTAATTACAAAATAAAAATTAGGGCAGATATCTTAGGCTTAGTTGAAAAAAATTGAATAAACAACAATGTTCATATTATTATCAAAAGATATGAAATTATGTGACATTTATAACCATAAGTAAAATAAGAAAAATACAAACTGATTTCTCACTATTAGCCAGAATAAACTCTCTATTTTATATATTTTGCATATAACAAATTGGTATATTCTTATATACTGACTTTTATTATATATTTTTAACCACTGAATAATTTCCACACAATACGTTCATCACTTGAGATCTTTATATATATATAATGGTGGCCATTTAGAGCTATTCAAAATCCAAAAGTAACAAAAATATTATAACAAAATATTACACAAACAAAATAGCACAATTAGATACTATTTTTATCTAGACAATAAAATTTCAATAAGAAAAGTAGAGAAAGTAAGGAATAATACTTGTGAAGCAAATTGTATTTTATAGATTTCAAATTATAGTCCTTATTAACTCAGTATAATAATGATAAATAATTCCTTTGTAATTAGATAGACATTTGAAACACAATATATTCAGTATTAAATAGATCAATGCAACATAAGTTAAAACAAGTATAATATTGAAAAATTATGGGGGATAGTAGAGGATAGGAAAGGCAGCAGAATACAACAGACACCAGAATGGCAATATGTAAATCAATGGTTCTGCAACTGATGTGATTCTGCAATCTGTATATGGGGTAAAAATGGGAGCTCATATCCCACTTGAATCAAAGTGTGAAATATGATATATCAAGAACTATGTAATGTTTTGAACAACCTACAATAAAAATTAATTTAAAAAAAAGAAGAAAAATTATGATTTATAGAAAAAAAATCTCTAGGTAGGAAATATATATATTATAATTTTGCTTAAGCTAAGTCTACCTGCCCAGCAGAGGATTCAATTTAGCTTACAATTATGCCAATTTAGGTTGACATATGCTTTATTTCGAACAAAAAATAATCAACCTCTATAACTTACCAGAACATAGCTATCTTCAATGTACAAATTCATAAATAGGAGGAAAATGACAAGAACTCCCAAGAATGACACTGTAGAACGTTTTCGCAAGCATCTCATTTTATCCAGTATTTGAAAAGTCTGTTTCATCTGATAAAATTTAAACATTCTCTCCTATAGAAAAGAGGCACAGATTACTAACATTTACTTTTGGATATAAATATTTTATATATATAATATATATAAAAATACATACACATGTATATTTATTTATTTCATATCTGTATTAAATAAAGCCTTTACAGAGTCTCACTCTTCACATATTTGAACTAATATTCCATTTAAAGTTTTATGCATAGTGCTGACATATACCATTATATGGATTATATATTGTGACACAGATACCTTAAGGTCAGTGCAGTGATTTATATTTATGTAGAATAATTCAAAATGAAAAAAAAATCTTAAAATTATTGATTGAAAAATGAAATTTGGCAGTAATAATGTTAGATAAAACAGGCCCTTCAATGAGAAACAAAACAAAAAATAAAAGAGAGAAAAACATGTCAATTGTTATCAATGAGGTATAGAATTAAGGTAAAATCTAACTCCTAACTTACATTGCAATGAAAATGGAAGAACTCATAAATATGGGTCTCAGAATAAGAGGCACTAAAAATTCTCAGTGGGAATCTGAACAAAGAGAAGCCACAAGTTAGGGACAGGTCCATATACGTATTGAGAACTTCTGAGTTAAAATCTTTTTGTTTTTCAAAAGTTTCTCCTTAAATAATTATAAATCCTGGAATAGGATATCTACATTGCTTTGTTTGATCTAACTGGCAGGTTGACTATTTGGAATAATTCTTGGACTTTACAAATGCAAAATGAGATTACAAAATTATTGGAAAGCTAATATTTTTTTTGCATTTCATTCCTAAATTTTGTGATAGACTACAAAAATGATTCATTAGATTATTGACTGTGGATTTTAAAAGAACAAACACATCTGGAAGGATCAACAGACTAGTGGAAGTATATTTAAGCAACATACAATATTTGTACTTTTGATGGTGTACAATATTATAATACAATGCATGTATACAACATGGAATGATCTTGTCATGTCAGCAGAATTGCATTTTGTCTAAAATCAACAGAAAGATAATCTGTAAATGGTGCTATGTGGTTATGTAGTCTTTCTGGGTTCATTTTTAAGATGAAGTACTTATGTATAAGAAGGACTTCAGGAAAAAAAAGAGGCCAGATCCTAGATCCTTAGATCTAAACCTAGAAGACAACAGGCAAATAACATCTCTTTGATGAACTGATCAAGAAAGAATTTATGAATTTCTTATAAAGTAAAAAATATTAGGAATTGGAATAAAGGCTTAACGAACATGAAGAATGGAATTCTGAAAAGGAAATGTTATACGTATTAACCATTCCTTTCCTTCATTTGTATTTTTCTCAAGGGTTACTTCTTTTACATTGTGTGTGTGTGTGTGTGTGTGTGTGTGTGTGTGTGTATGTGTAGAGAGAGAGAGAAAGTGAGAGGAAAAGTGAGAGAGAAAGACAAGGGGGGAGAGAGATGTGTACAGATATATACACAAGCACACAAAAAAT
Organism: Callospermophilus lateralis; assembly: GCF_048772815.1. Classification (NCBI taxonomy): domain Eukaryota; kingdom Metazoa; phylum Chordata; class Mammalia; order Rodentia; family Sciuridae; genus Callospermophilus; species Callospermophilus lateralis. The sequence goes on from NC_135308.1 coordinate 135,019,254, forward strand.
ATGAGTAATTGAGTGATAGATGATATTCCAAACAGTCTCAGAAGTATTAAAAATGATGCTTTGTTGGGAGAGTCTTCATTTTTGTCCCCCAGAATGCAAAATACAACAAAACAACAACAAATCTCAAAGATGTAATTCTAGATTACAAATAAAAATTGCTAAAGTGCTTAGAGAATCATGGCAGCCACCTAATAGCCATATCCTCCAAAATCAGCTTATAGCAACATAAAGCACATCTAAACCTTCCACAGTCACACTCTCAGGATAACTAGAAGACAATAGCATGAGCTTCGATTCATATAAAAGCAAAAATATTAACACCCAGGACAAGCAGAATGGGATTAGAAGCCCAAAAAGCAAGAAAAACATCAGAAGACAGACCAAAATATGTATCACACATTAAACAAATCACACTGGATTACATCATAGTAAAAAAAAAAATCAAGGAAGCTAATAAGCATATCTAAACCCTTCCTTTATCTAAAACACAGAATTATCTCCTACACTACCTGTGTTCAGGAAAGTTAAAATGAAAAATTCTGAAAATATTGAAGAGCAAAACTCCAACCAATACACCAACCAACCAAATAAACAACAACAAAAACCCCAGACAGAACATCAATTTACTATGAAAAGGAAAACAAATAGCTCATTTCAGGTTGGGGGAAAATTCTGAGATTAGGTCATCTTTTAGTTGTGCCACAAAGCAAGGATGCTCTTAGGGGAGGTGGAATGTATCTTGAGGACATAGAAAACAAATGTGAAGACACTTGCATTGAGAAAATTTGGGAACAATGATGATTAAAAATATGACTATGATTGATAGTAAAATACTGATAAATATAAATTCATGATGAAATGGTGATAATGCTAAAAAGAGAAATGAAAAATAGGAAACTTAATTTGCCACAGTGAAGGTAATATCTGCCCGTCTTCTGACCTTCAAAATTGGAAATTAAAAATATTAATGTTCTACCCTGCATTTCTAAGAGAACAATGTTTATCCCTAATGATGATGGATATTTTCAAATATTGACCAATGATCAACACAGGGCACTATACCTGAAAGAAAGGAAAGCAAACACATAAGCAAGCTGCTTGATTTCTCTAGTGTAGTGCAAAGAGGCAGTTTCCAAAAGGTAGGTTAGGGAGAGTAATCCAAACAGAAGCCAGAGATCCTGCTGACTTGAGACAGAAATGAGTTTAGGGAGAGAATGGTATTTAGAATGTGAAGGGCAGAATATTTAGTGGGAGGAACTTAAATAAAAGAGGCAGAATTCTGCAGAAGGCCTCTTTATCCTCAACACTGTCATGTGTGTGGTGAAATTACATAAGGCTAGAGACAGAACCATGAAAAAGCAGCAGGCCTCAGAAGTTCTTGAAGCCTAAACAGGGTTGGCAATAATATGGTCAACCTATCAGCCAAGTTCACTAGCTGCACAGATCTGAGGAATAGTGGGACATTAAGAACAGTCCAGATGCTTATCATTCTAATATTGGGGTGGAATTAGTTGTTTCAGGACTATTCTAACATATGCTTAAAAGCTAACATCAGGGCTGGGGATGTAGCTCAGTTGGTAGAGTGCTTGCCTTGCATGCACAAGGTCCTGGGTTCAATCCCCAGCACCACAGTGGGAAAAAAAAAGCTAGTATCAGATGATCCAGTAAGACTCAGTCCATGTCACTAGAAAGTATAGTACTCTTGCCAGCCTGGTGGTGCACACCTGTAACTCCAGTGACTGAGAAGGCTGAGGTAGGAGGATCCTAAGTTTGAGGTCAGCAACCAAACAGGTCCCTGTCTCAAAATTTAAAAAATGAAAAAATAAAAATGAACTGGGCATGTAGCTTAGTGGTAAAACTCCTCTGGGTTCAATCCTCAGTACAAAAATAAAAAACAAACAAACAAACAAAAATTACAGCACTCTTTACACTATATAAAATCATTGGAACTTAAGAATATAAATTCAAAATATTTAGAATTCACCCAGGGGATGTAAATTACCAGGTATGTAAAGGACAATATATATAATCCATAGCTACAATAAAACCATTTAAAAAAATCAACAAATGACAGAATTAAAATAAAATGGTAGAATTAAAATTAAAAGAAGATAGTATTAAAACTATTATCATTATCATGTCCTTAATCCCCTAGGAGTAAGATGTAGTAAAACAAAAATTGTAGGATCATGAGCCATCCATGGGCTGTGTGTGTGAACTATGCACATAGTAGCCATGTGAGGGAACAGGGCTGGCGATGGCTGGGCTGTGTGATGCAAGTGTGCCTTCTCTTTAGCTCTGCCTGTGATCCCACACAGCACCTGAGATGGGTGTGACTTGCCAAGATGTCAATCAATCTACTGACCACAAGACATCAGGAAGCAGGACTTCACCCTTGAAACTTTATCCCCTGCCTTATTTGGTGAAGAACATTCTATCTAAACTCCTTTGTGAGTTCCCATATAAAAATAAAGAGATTCTGGGTGCAGGCTCTCTTTTCCAGAGCTCTTTCCTGTGTGAAAGCTGACCCTTAAGGTCACTGAGCTGTCCCTCCCTAGGTATAAAAATTACTTCCGTGCCCTGTGCTTTTTCGCTGCTTTCTTAGCTTAATGTCAGAGCCAGCTCTTTTAAATCCAGTTTATCTCGTCAGTGTGGGTTGTTGGCAAGAATTGAGAAATGAAGGATATTAAAAACTTGAGCTTATAAAATGAAAAACACATAATATCTAAAAAGCCAATATACTTGCTAGTATTAAGTACAAATAAGGAAGAGCGGGTGTAAAGATGAACTATTGAAGATACAGTGGTGGAAATAAGACAAAATTAAGCAAAGAGAGAGAGAGGAAAAAAAATCCCATCAAAGAGCTCCAAAATTCCTGATCCACAAAACCAATGAGACAATAAATGTTTTCAGCCACTCAAGTTTTAAAGCAGTTTCTTAGGCAATAATAGATAACTTTATATGGCTGTCTATGGCAAATTTGCTTTAAGTATAAAGATGCCAGGTAAGTTAATAATAGAGGAAAAGGAAAAGATAAAGTATGCAAGCATTAATCAAACAAAGCTGGAGTGAGATATTAATAACATCAACAGTAAACATTTAATAATAGATGAAGGCATCAATTGTCAAAAGGAACATAACTATCCTAAACGTGCAAGAAAAAACATGAGTTTCAGAATAAATGAAGCAAAAATTGTTAAGTGAAAGGAGAAATACACTCAAATTTGATTGAGAGATTTCAGTATTTAACCCTCAGTAACTGACTGAATATTAGTAAATAGAATATCAGTAACTATAGATGATACCTACAACACTGTCAAATAAATTGATCAAATTGACCTTCATAGAACATTCTACCCAGCAAGAGCAGAATACAAATTCTTTTCAGATGCATGGAGAACATCTGTCAAGACAGAACAGTTTGGGCCATAAAGACATGGCGTTGAAATTGTATACAAAATATGTTTACTGACAACCAAGAGAAGTTTATTAGAAAGATGTAGACAAATTCCAAGTTCTTGAAAAGTAAACAACACACTATTGAACATCCCACATGTCCAAGAATATTTCAAAGAAGATATTAGAAAAATATATTGAACCAAATAAAATTGAAACACATAACATAAAATGTGTGCGAGTCAGGCAGCAAAAGGCTTGAAGAGAAATTTATAACATTAAATGCTTTCATAGGGAAGAAGAAATGTCTAAGGTAACTTTTCTGGCTTACCAGAATTTCTCATTTCTCAAGAAATGTGAAAAACAAGTGCAAACTAACCCCAATGTAAGCTTTCAAAAAAGGAAATTAGGCCAAAGAAATTAGGCAGAAAAGAAGATAAAATTTAAAGTCAAAGACTAAGACAAGAAACAATAAAACTAGAGGAATCAATTACTAATATCAGGAATAAAACAATTATCATCAAAAATTCTACAGATATCAAACAATACAGGAGTATTTTGAAAAATAAAAATGGTAACATAGGTAATATCCTTGAAATACAGAAATCATCAGAGTTCATTGAAGAAATATAATAATCCTATATCTACTCAATAAATTGTAATTGTAGTAAAAAAACACCTCCAAAACTCCATGTCCATAAGGTTTCATGAATAAATTCTCCCAAATATTTTTAAGGAAAAACAATGATACAAATATTACACAAAATCTTACAGATAATAGAAGAGGAATAAATAATTCCTTCTCTATGGATCTAACAAAGCATTTTTATTTTATGATATTTTAGGTCATTTTATGAATAATTTATTCAAATAGAAAATGATAGTGAAAACTTTATTAGAAATATTAGTAAGAATTTAAAGATAGCTAACACAAACATTATTGAAATTTTCCAGTAGGTTCTTGTTTAACTGATGCATTTTCATTATTTTTTTAGAGTGCTGCTATCTCTTTGTGTTAAAGGTTTTCTTTTTAGCCAACTGTAGTCAGATGTCTCTATCCCTACTAGCTTCATCCTTTGTCATGTCTGCCAGGGGTAAGTTTAGCAAGAATTCTGTCTAGTCAGTTTATCCAAAATGCCCCCATCCCTGCCTCCATATCTGATGGTAATCACTATTTAATTAAGTTCATCATCCACCATCAGCCTCCAGGCATTATCTGATCATTCCAGCCTGTCTTCAGAATTTGTTAGGTTCCTTTATCAATTGCCTTTTTAGTCATCTTCCATCCATTGATTCACATCCTGATCCTTGGTGATAAATTCATACTTTCCCTTGTTATGTTCAGACTCTCTCAGAAGCCACAATGGAAGTTGAAATTCTAAAGTCCAAGTGACAGAGGGGCTAGAGTAGAAAGGAAAAGGTTCTGACAGAATAGAGGAATGAGGGGCTTGAACAAATCAATATCAAATGATTTAAAGGAGCTGAAGGGAAGTTTAGAAAGGTTAAATGGAGAAATGGAAGGTAGTACCAGGAGTTATGTTCAGAGTTTTTCTCCTGGACCGCAAAATCCCAAGGCCCTTGGATAGTGTACCCTAACATATTGAAATTCATGGCAACTATCATAAATACTGTTTTCTTAAACAATTTTGGTGCTGTGACTTAAATAGGATCTGTCATTGGATCCCTGGACTTCTCACACAGGACCCCAAGTACAAACTTTAGATCCTTTACCTTTACTCCTGGCTGATTGATGGGGGATCCATTGATGGTTTCAACTTCTGAGCCAGTTCTTCTTCCGATGACTGTCTGTTAAGGAACAGTAAAGAACAGATTTTGATTCTTAAGATTCAGAGTATTCTATATGAGCTATGTTAGAGCCACAGACAAACCAGGTTGTTATACTCCTGGGGTTCTCAGTTATAAGAAGTTGGGTTGGAGTCCATTAGTTTGAAAAGTACCTGCTGGGTTGGAAGTCTGTCTTCCTGGCTCTTTTCTTTGAAGTGGCAAGTTGCTTCCTCATTTCCCAGCCTAGAAAATTGCCCATCTCTCTATGGGGTCTCTCTGTTCTCTCTATTTGATCCTCTTTCTCCTGTGGTAACTTCTCAGTCAACTAAAACCCCTTTCTCAAACCCCTGCTGACTACATACTCCACCGACTCTGTTCACTCCTTTCTTCTCAAAATGATTTTTCTGAGGATAAAGGGGAACTTCAGCTGTTCTTGGGGAACAGAAAGTCTCCCCAAACTGGATCCTCTAAGCTCTCCTCCTTCTTACTGCCTCTTCTACTTCTTCCTCATTTTAACTCCTTTAATCTTCCTTCAGTTCCTTGAATTATTTGATACTTTTCTCTTCAAACCTCTTTTTCCTCCATTCCTCTGTCCTGCCAGAACTTTTTCCTTCTTATTTCAGGCCTTAATCACTTGAACTTTAGAATTTCTATTCCCATTGTGCTTCTGAGAGACTCAAGGACCCTTGAAAGCAATTGTATGAGGCTGAGAAAGAAAAATAAAGATAATTGAAAATTAAATAAATATTTAATCCAGATATAGTCATATCCTCCCAAAGATAACCTATCTGGGCAAAGAAGGTCTTAGTTCTCCTCCACAAAAATTGGTACAAAGCTTTTACCCTCATATAGAGGAAGTAATCTTAATTTGTTACAGCTCTTAGACAAACAAATTGGGTAAAACATAATGTGAGCAATGAGAAGAGTTTATTATGGTATTGTCTGACTCAAGGCTAAATTTTATAACGAAATTTGGAAATTTTCTGTTTACAATTGTCTTTACAATTGTACGGCTCCCCCAGCTTCTGTGGCTTGTAGCTGAATCTTTTGCAGGCTCTGCTTCTGGTACCATCTGTCTATTACATTACACACATGATATATATATATATATATATATATATATATATATATATATATATATATATATATATATATCTGGATGGTATTACCAAGTTACTGTATAAAATCCCATAAAGGATTACTGTTCCAATTGGCTAAAGATAGATGAGGGCTTATTTAAGCTAAATATTTCAAGAACTCCTAGACATATAGAAACTAACTCAAATGCTTTTCAAGTTCAATGAGTCAACAATATCTTTGGTAATTAAGACTATTTTAATGTTGTTAGTTTAATAAAAGGAGCCATGCTTTTTGTGCTATCAGCATAACATGAACATTTCTTTTACTTAAGTTTACTTGTTGAATAAGATGATATTATGTCTATTAGATGTTCATGATTATAAAAATTATAAAATCAAACTTACAAGAAGCAGTAAAAAAGAATTGTTTGATGTCAGTTATTTATGTAAAAAATAAGTATATCAAGGACATCAATAAAACCAGAACAAATTGTTTACCTTTTCAGCTTTTGCTTTTGGAATCCTTGATAACACGCTTGTAATTTAAAAACAGTTAACAGGGAAATAACTTGAGATAATGGATAGCTTTGTTTGATGTTTGATGTTTGCTGAAAAACAGCTTCCAAAATCTTTTTGGTAATTTGCATTTTAAAAGTTATGCTAAGCTAAATTAAGCAACAGATATTCATTAAATATCTAGACTATTTTAAGCAAGAGAAGTTATTGAAACATCCATTTAAAAGTTTAAATTTATATAGTTTTGGCCTCTTCTTTTTACAGAGAGATTAAAAGTGTTTGGGTCTGTTCATAAACATGTTATTTTTGACACATGAAAAAATTATAGTATAAGGGAGAATAACTTAATCAGAAATAGAGAAATAGTATATTCATAAAATTTGCTAGTGTGCTGAAGAATGCTAATAAAAAAACACAATTCACAATCAACTACTCCCTAGTTTGCTGTTAAAATAAAAATTACTAATGGCTAAAAATTATGTTCAAATCAAGCAATGAAAACTACTAGAAGTAATAAAGATAAAAATCCTTTTTTGTAGAGTGTGCAAGAAAAGTTGGACATATACAATAAAGAAAAGTATACAAGGAATATAGAATGTATTTTTGTTAAGGGAAAAAGAGAATAAACTATTTCTAAAATAAAATGGGTGTTTCAGAATGAGAAAAAGGAAAACAGTAGGACAAAGAAAATGGCAAGAAGTTTGCAGAAAAATAATTTTATTTGTGGTCAACTAGGTAAAATTGACTGAATTTGCCCATAATGTTGTTATTTCTTATTTTATTTCTTCTTTTAAGAATCACAATACTGTATTAATGCAAAACTAGAATTTGTTTTAGGGGTTGTTTTTCTCTATGCAAAAATGAAAAGATTTTCTTGAATTATCATCCTGTTGTTTTAAATTTTTTTCCCTAGTACCTGGAATTGAACCCAGGGGTGCTTTACCACTGACCTACATCCTCAGCATCCCCAGCCCTCTTTCTTTTCATTTTGTATTTTGAGACAGTATCTCCCCAAGTTGTTTAGGGCCTTGCTTAAATTGCTGAGGCTGGCCCTGAACTTGTGATCCTCCTGCCTCAATTGCTGAGCTTACAGGTTTGTGCTATAGGCCAGGCAATCTTTCTCTTAAGAAAAAGTTGTAAAAGTTTTTCTTTACCTTTTAAGTAATCTTCCTAAGACAATAGAATTTGGGGTCCCCTAGAATAACTTCCTTTACATTAATGTTTTTCATATCCTTGATTCCTTAAGAGAACTGAAATTTTTTCACTTCTAAAAGCACAAAAATATTTTACACTTTTGACAACATTCCCTTCTCAAATCAAGTCTTAAATAAAATCTTATTCTCAAACTGATCTTGAGCCTTCCCAGAAGGTCAGGGAAAAATCAAAGGATTGTTATTTCATAGTATGAAAGAACATTAAAAAAAAATTTTTTTTTTTTTTTTTTTTTTGGTTTGCGTTGCATAAGAAAACACTGCCAAATAAAAAGAGATACTTTTGAAAATTTCCTAGGTAACATTTGTATAAATATTATTACAAAAGAAATTTAGAAACTGTATGAAATTCCAAGTAATGTGTCAATATCCTGGATGTCTACTATATATCCTGTTGTAATGTCACCAGTCATAATTTCAATTATTATTCAGTGTTGTATGTAAACAAGTGAATAAATTTGTTAAGCAAATTCCTTTATTGATTATATTATAATGATAATTTTAAGGCTTGGTCATTCAGATATAGTTATTGTTTGACTCTTTTCCTTCTCAAAAAACATTTTCAATTTGTTACAGGCCAGAATGCTTCATGATGGCCTTGTGATTAACTTTAAGACCATACCCCTGAACTGAGTAAGGATTTCCAGAACCAAATAAAGAAACCTATCGGTTTGTAAAATTACTAAATAAGTGGAAAAAGATTTACTTGGGACTGTGGTTTAGTTTGAAACTTTACTGGTTCTTTAATGTTGTATTTTCTGAATTTAAGGAACTCCTTTCCTTGTACTTATAACAATTAGTAGATTATACTTTTGTGAATATAAATGAAATAGCCTTTCTCACTGACTGATCCCTCTACAAGGGAAAATAGTAAGCATTCTTACTTTCATGACAATATGGCTATTTGTATAAGTTCAATAGAAATCTTTTCTCCTTATAACATGATAAAATTGGAAATAATGATTATATTTTTGAGGCTTTGATTACGATGTCATATTTGAGAATGATTTGCATAGGACTTGATATAAAGAATGAAAGTTGACTTCATGGGGCCAAATTTTACAAGGTTCTCTTGGAAAGATTGCCCAATAAGAGGCATAGATTTTCCCCAGCCTTATAGGTGAGTAAGGAAATTCTCTGCTGTGCAAGTTGAGAACCCTACGATATTTTGGGGAACCTAAGAAGAGAGTTACTGCAAATTAAATCTGATGGTAAGTTTTTGATTTGTCCTCCTAGCTTCAAAAGCTATGTGTTTATTTTAATTAGAGAATTATAGTTATACATAGTAGTTGTGTTCATCCCTACAAAATCCTATGTGTGTGGAATTTGATTTCAATACCTGTCCTCTCCTCCCACCCTCCCCATTCTCTTTCCTTTACTGATGTTTCTTTTGTTCATGTATTATTTTTGATTGGGCCTTTCTGCTCATACATAAAGGTGAAATTCTCTGTGATATATTTATTTTTGCACATAGAATAATTTTTTAAAATTATAAATTTCCTCCTCTTTCTCATCCATCCTTCCTCCCTCTCAACCTTCTTCTAGTCTAGAAACCATTCACTTGGCTTCCCTATTAAGTAAAAAACTGTGTTTTCTATATTAATTTTTTAATTTTCACCAAAATTTCCCTTATGAAATTTATAACTACACACACTCAACAGCAAATATCTCTACTAACAAAGTCTCAAAAGATGGTTCAGTTGGTCTTTAATGAAGAGAAGGCAACCCAACAAGAATGGACTTAGGTTGTTCAAAGGAAAGAAAAATATCTCCTCTTTTCATAATCAAGACAAGGGATTGACAAATATTGTGATGATGAACTTTAAGTGTCAACTTTAATATATTGCTAGATTCTTAGACAATTGATAAAGAATTATTTTGATGCATCTGTGAGGGTATCTGTATCAGCTTATGTGTTGACAGACTCAGCGAGGAAGCTTCACTCTCAGTGTGAGTCAGTACCACCCAGTCAGCTCAAGGCCCAGAGTGAACAAAACAGCAGAGGAAAAGTGAATTCATCCTTTCTTTCTTTTGTAGCTAAGACACCCTTCTTCTCCTTCCCCTTGGCAGCAGAATTCTAGGCTTTTTGGCTTTTGGACTTTTAGAGTTGCACCAGTGTCTTCTCAGGTTCTGAGGCTTTCTGATTTGGATTATTCCACACTATGGATTCTCTAGTGCTTTCAGATGGCCCACTGTGGGACTTCTCAGCCTTCTTAATTGCCCTAGTAAATCCCTTCTCATATCCCTGTCAATAATCACCTATTTGTAGATCCATATGTGGATCTAGATCATCTTTCTCTTATAGGTTCTGTCTCTGGAGACCCCTGACATAGAGTTTCATACGAGAAGGAGTTAAGCCTTAAACAAGCTAAGTGTGTGTTCTACTTCAAATAATACAGAGAAAACTGACAGTCCATTCTTAAATTGTTTATAGAGCTATGCAAAATGGAGCCATCTCCCTGTATTGGATAGTCCTAATCAAACAAATTAAGAGGCAACCATGTTAGTGACTATGTTTAGGATACTTTTGAATATTTGTGGGTAACTGAGAATGTAATAATGTTGGTTGCTGTTAATGTCACTGGACAAAGGATGAGCCCAGGGATTCAAATTCCCAGATCCAGTTTGATATAAGTAGCTCACATCTTCTGAATGTGTCCTAAGGGAAAATCTTTTCTACCAGCTGCAGGGTTGAAAGCAAAAATAAGTTCTCATCATAGGACTGGCTGAACTACAATGGAAGTTGCACTCTCATCCTCGAAGAATGTGTACTATATTAAAATGGATTGAGAGAGAATGTGATTCAGTAAATTAGGATGGGGATGATTGGGAATATCAGAATGATGTTGGAAACACTGAACTCCTAAATTTTTGAGATTTATTATTTATTTTTTTCTAGCAGTAGAAGTGGCCTCTTTATCCCCAGCTGCAGCTGTTCTCTTTCCCTCAGTGCTATTGATTTTTCCACCTCAGCCCAAGGGGATTAGTGGTGTATTGGTTAAGGAAACATAATGGCTTCCCAGGAGGCAGCTGTCAGGTAGAGAGGTTTGCTATTCTCATGACCCACTCTCACTACCCATAGTTACTTCCAGACCTATAAGTAGACTCAAGTCCCAGAAGGCCTTTAAAGATTTGGTATAGAGTGCGACCCAGGATGAAGTGCTACACTCCAAAAGAACTACTTGAATTTTCTATTTTACACAAGCAGAAATCCAGGGACACGTGTGTACATAGATATCAAGGATGTAGAAAAACAGTGCAAGGGACATAAAGTTGGATCAGACTGAACTTAGATGGGCCACCTAAGCAGAGATTCTACATTTAATACTGCAGCACAGTGAGTTAGAAAGGTGGCTAACAGTTTGTTTGGTTGACAGCAACAAGGATCAAAGCACACCATAAATGTGATAGAGATGCCTAATCTCCCTTGGTTTATTAAAGTACTCAGAAGTTTATAGAGATTGAAATATTAAAGTGAATTTGCTACATAAAAATCATCTGCACAAGGAGGATTCATAAGATATACCTTTCACTAATACTCTGAGAAACAGATTTATGAAGGGGACAGGCAGCATCCTTGAGGAACTTTATTTTTGCTCTTCTTTATAGTCCAGAGGTTATAGTGGGAATTAGTCACTAAACTGTAAGTTTTACATGCAATGGGGATAATTGAATCCAAAGGTAGCAGGGACCACATAGTGACACTCAATCACCAAAGGTAAGGTATACACAGTTACCATAATGAATAACAGAAATAAAGCAACAATTATACCAATCTGACACATTTAGACCTGCGATATTGACTAGTTCATCGTGGTATTTCTAGAAAGGAAATAGAAAGATTATCAAATTTTTACTTGATCTGTATAACCCAAAAGTTTCCAGGACAATTAAACAAGCTTCTAATTCTTTCTAATCATAAAAAAAATAGAGCCTTATGGCCTTTCAATTTCTAGACTTGAGCCAGTTTAAAAAACCCAGACTCCCTTAAATGAAAGGGAGGCTGAGTCCCTCTGAGAAGCAACTCCAGTACTGAACCAAAATATGTATACTGTCATCTCTTCCCAAGCCTTCCCCAAAGGAACCTATGGCCTTTTACTAGGTTAACTTTGCACTGGGACAAAATAATCAGATCTTTCAGGGACTACTAATACTGACTTGAATGGGTACTGATTCTAGGAGACAGCAGACATCACCTTGGCTCACCAATCATAGTAGGTTCTTTATAAAAGGAAGGTGATAAATGGGGTTTGTTACAGTTTAGATCTGAGATGTCTTCTAAAAGCTCATGTGTGAGACAATGCAAGAATGTTTGGAAGTGAAATGATTGGTTTTAAAGCCTTAACCTAATCATTACATTAACAACTTACATGAATTAGTTGTGTGGTGGTTACTATAGGTAGGTAGGTATGGCTGGAGGAGGTCAGTCACTGAGGATATGCCTTTGGGGTTTATATTTTGCACCTGTTGAGCAGAGGTCTCTTCCTGCTTCCCATGTCTTTAGGTGCTTTCTTCCACCACTTCTTTTCACCATAAAATTGTACTATGCACTGAGACATCTGAAACCATGGGCTTCAAATGAACTTTTCTTCCTCCAAAAATTATTCTTGTCAGGTATTTTGGTCACTGAAGCAAAAAGCTGACTAACAGAATTTTAGGTCAAGTCTGAATTACAGTTCATCACATGAGTCCTGGAATACACACTGGGATTATTTCCCCAGTTGTTGAATGTACAACTGAAATATAAACAGCTGGAAAGATTGCCATGTTGGTTGCCCAATCTGTGGAATGAGGATATTGTAGTGAGAAATGACAAATAGATGCATTAGAACTGCCTGGGTCCAGGAAAAGAATATCTCAAAAGGAAATATCAATTTTCCAGAGAGACGTCATAGATTAGTACAACCAACAAGGACTTAAAAAATACAAGGGTAGATGGATACAGACAGATGGATCCAGGAGAACAACAGTGGATTTTTTTTTTTTTTAAAGTAATCAAATGCATGACCCCAACTCCAGCTGTTGAACCAGATATGGTTTCAGTGCTTGAGAAAATTAACATATCCCTTGGTACCTGGTATGAAGGTATTGAGAGGGCAAATGCCTTATTCTCCATACTTACCCATGAAGTAGTTTGCTCTGAGCCAGCAAAGTAAGCAATACATTTGCCCTGTCCTACCTACAATAATTCTTAGCAATATGTCATAAAGTACCGCTCAGTGATCTTGATCATCTTTTCACTTACACAATATCACATTGGCCCACTACACTGATGATATTGAAGCCAGAATTAGACAGGCAGTCAGGGTAGATAGGTAAATCAAGTCAGGTCTGATCAAGGAGGCCAATTTAAGTCTGCTGGGAAGTTGGAGACTGTCTTCTGAGACAAGTTAATGCCTTCAGAGCCCTTCCTCCACCCTTATCAAGAGCCTGCCCATGCTCCAATCTGTTACCAAGGTAACCTGTCCCAGGAATTGCTGCTCCCTGTAGGGAGCTATAAGGTTGTTAATGTGTCCTTGGCTACTGCATCCTGCCCTTCCCCCTTCAGCCCACCTGTTTCCCACCTTTTGGCCATCCCTCCAAGCTCCTGGGCTTAGTCACTTATGCAAAAAGGAGAAAGATAAGGGGGGAAAGGCAGGAGAAACAAGGAAGCCTAGGACACACAAAAAGGGCAGAACACCTTGCTTCTCCTGATACCAGGATACCAGCTCTGGCCCCCTTCTCCCTCCAGGGAGAAGTCTAGGTTACCCCTTGTAAAATAAACCCTGCTTTATATGCTTGCCTCGGTGTGCTTCTCTAATGTTCAAACTTCAACATGTGGGGAAGCAGGACTCATCACCGATAACTGGCGGTATCATTATTATGCTAACTGGATAGGATAACCTGGAACTTGTATCAGGTTTTCCTGGTCCTGAGGCTGTTACAATTGCACTGATCAATCTATAGAAACCCGAATTATTCCTGTTTACATTCTAGAAATTGTACCAGCAATTTCTTTCTACTGATTCTTTACCAGTTTTATTTTATTCTATTTTGTGTGAGATTTTACTCACACACACATGAAGTGATAAATGTTCAGTTGAGGAAAGGAAGGACCTTTGGAGATCTTTGAAGCTTTCCCTCTGTGTACTCTCTGCAGTTGTATTCTCCATATAGCTTTCTTCTCTCTGGCATCTGCCTGTGAATTCCAGCCACCAATGAATACCCAAATTTCAACTATTTTTCCTCAACTCAGGCACATTGCCATTTGGGCTCCCTTTCCTTGAGTCACAGCCTAGACACTCTAGGCATGAAGCTGTTCGCAATCACCATATTGTTTGTCCTTCATCAAAAATGGTTGTCTGATTTGCTGAAAACTATTGTTTCATATATTTAGTCTAGTTTTTTAATTGTTTAAAGAGAGAGGCAAACCTGGTACTTGTTTCTCAATCATGATCAGCAGCACTTTCTTACATATATATATATATATATATATATATATATATATATATATATATATTTTTTTTTTTTTTTTTTTTTTGCCAAACCTTATTTTCTTAAAAAATATTGCTCCATTATTGTCTTGCTTTTTACTTTGAGGCACGAATTCTACCTGCTTTTCTTTCCACAATAAGTAACTTGAAAATATAAATAAATGAGTTGTATTATGCTATGGTTTGGAAATGTGGTGTCCCCAAAACTCCTATGTGAGACAATGCAAGAAGTGAAGTGAGTAGGTTCCGAAAGCCTTAACTTAATCAGTGGGTTAGCCCACTGATATGGATTAACTAGGTGGTGACTGTAGTCAGAATAGCTGTGGCTGAAGAAGTAGGTCACAAGGGGTGTGCCTTTAGGGTTTATATTCTATCTCTGGTCAGTGAAGCTCTCTCTCTGCTTCCTGGTATCCCTGGCCTGAGCTCCTTTCCTCTGCTATCGTGAGAAACCAACTGGTCTAGAAGCAGAAAGCAGCACTCGGAGAGAAGAACTCCAAACTTTATTTTACTTTATTTTATGCCAGTGGGCCTAGAGGAGAACAAACTCCAAATTCTGAGCTCTTATCCACACTTTTCACAATATTTATATTGGTTTTTTGGTGTCATTTGGTTATTTAGACCCATCCTAGCATTTTTTTTCCTCTTTAAAAAAATCCTAAATTACATGACTGAAAGCCTTGTGTGTATGTGTGTGTGTGTGTGTGTGTGTGTGTGTTTGTGTGTGTGTGTGGGGGTGTCTCTAACATAAAGCATGTCTATAGAAAGATAAGAAGAAACTCTTTTCATAGGCATCTGTTAACTCTCTAGCCTTGAAAGCCTGGCATAGGGGTGTTTACATTTCAAGAGATTCCTAGAGACAGTTATTTACAATCCAAAAGGTAGGGACTCTTGGTTATTTAGGAGTCCTAAAGCAAGGCTGGTAAAAGAAGAGGAGAATTAACCCTTCCCCAGGCATTGGTTTCTCATAATAAAGTCCTTATAATTTATTTAATAATCAGGTCTAGTTGTGCCATCACACTGCCACACTGTTCCACAAGGATGTTCTGCCTTGCCTCAGGCCCAAAGCTGGGGTCAGCCAACCAGGAACTAAGCCCTGAAACCAGGAGCCAAAATTACATTGTTCTTGTCAGGTCTTTTGATCACAGCAACAAAAAAGATAACTAAATCATGTAGCCTAGAGGCTTGTTAAATAGTTATTTAACTTTAGGGTTAAAGAATCAGGTATGTCTTGAACTTCACCATTCTTGATTAAAAATACTGAAGAAAGTTTAGCAACAGACCACCTTTAAAAATTTTAATTTTAGATCTGTTTTTTAAAGAGAAGTATGAAAAAATAGTGTAAGAATAGAAAGTAACTATTCTATGTTCTGAAAATAGCAAAGTATAAACAATCGAAAACGAGTAGATACTAAAGGGGAAGGTAGAATAAATTCATATACACTGTAGAGTATAGGTACAAGTCAAAGACTACTATTTAAAACAGACAAAGCACGGGTCGGAAACAAAAGTTAAGAATATGAGACTAATAGTATAATTGAAAGTATTAGTAAAAGTAGCTACTGAAACAAAAATACAAAATTTCCAAAATACTAAAAGAAGTAAAACAAAAATACTTGCAAAACTTCTGTGCTAGTCAGAATTTTGCTGCTGTGACCAAAAGACCTGAAAAGAAAATTTTGGAGGAGGAAAAGTTTACTTTGGCTCACAGTTTCAAAGGTTCAGTCCATGATTAGCTAACTCCTTAGCGCTGGGTCCTAGGTGACACACAGCATCATGGCAGAAAGGCAGTGACAGAGGAAAACTGCTCACTCAGTTCATCCCAGCCAGGAAGCAGAGAGAGAGAGAGAGGAAGAGAGCAAGGAGACAGCTTTCTCTTGCCATGTCCTACCACCCTATATTTACCATATAATCCATTTAAATTATTAATCCATCAAGTGGATTAATCTACTGATTAGGATAGATTACAACCATAATCCGATCCTCTCATTTCTAGTTGTTCCAGCATTGTTTCATACATGAGGTTTTGGAGGATACCTCCTATTCAAACCATAACAACTACTGACATAGAGAAATATATTAAACATCCCATAATATGCAAAGCATACCATTGATAACAGAATTGAGACAAAACACATCAGTAATATCAATGAATGCAAATGGTTCTAGCTCACTTAAAAAAAAAAAAAGATTTTGTGTATACAAAAACACACATAAAGCCTAACTCTAAACTGTATAAATGAAACATACCTAAAAGAAAGTGATTCATAAAAACTAGCAACCAAGGGATGAACAAAAGTATCAAGCAAGTAAAATGGGAGATTATGATTTGCATTCCTGATTTAAAATGTAGGTAACTATGGATGATAAAAGCATAAAACTACTCTTTATAATGCTAAATGCCACAATTCTAAATAAAATGTATCCAAACAACACACAAGCCACTTTTTAAATCAGAAACCATTTTAAAAAATACAGGAAGTAAAAACTAATGAGAGCAGTCTTTTGTATTCGCAGCCCAACACAGGTCAAAACAAGAGGTCAAAAATTGCTCAATATAACAGAAGACAAATGCACAAATTAAGACCATAAGCAAAAACACAATGAGGATATTAGTATCCTTTTCTCAGAATCAATAAGTTGGGTAAATAAAAATTACCACAAGCAAAAAGAATCTAAAAATTCAAATTTTAAAATTTTTGTGTTTTGATCAACCAAGTATATATGATATATAGAGAGTTTAAGGATTTTTCCTATATGACCATAAACTACTATGATTCAAAATATTCCAACAAAGGAAGAGAGAAGCACATTCTATGAGATGTTGGAGGCTTATGATAGTACAGTGGAAATGAGAAGGGACAGAGTGGAGAGATTCTAAAATAAGCGAAATCTGGATAGCAGGATAAAGTTACAGAGTAGTCATTGATGCCATCTGAATGGAGATTTTAAATCTATAGACACTGTAAAACATTAATCATCCAGGATCATAATGTAAAAAAGAAAAAAAATTTCAATACAATCTGTTAATAATACTTATGAGCATGGGAAAACTGCTACATGGAATATGACAGATATAAGCCCACCATCCTTTACAAGCTGGAAGTTTTAAAAATAAAATTTGAGTCTCATACCTGTAAACAGGTACTAAATATTCTGTATTCACATACAATTAAAATTTTTATAACGTGACATATATTCGTATGTCATCATATACTCACAAATATACAAATGTAAATGAAACTATATCCACTAGCAATGATAAATACATCAGTAAGATAGTAATATTCTATTTTCCATATTTAATACTGGTCTTACCTGAATTCTGCCTCCTAAGTTGACAAACCACCATCTAAGAAGACCTTCTTAATAAATTTTGCTTTCTCCTATTCCTATAAAATTGTTCTTTCCCACTGTTTCTGCCATTCAACCTTCTCTTTGTTTTCATCTTTACAACCCGTTGACATTACAGACCTAACCCTCAACAACTTTTTGAAAAAAAATCTAAATTTGACCTGTAGCAAGGACTTCTTCCTGCATGCTATTCCCTATTTTTGAATAGTGACTATTGTCCCTTCCTAGTTTTTCTGCTAAACACTCAAACACGATGTACATAAAACCTTAGTGTGATTTTTCCCTTCCAGCCTGCTTCTTCCAGCGTCTCCTTTTTGGCAGGCTCGGTTTTCTAGTCCCCTCCTCAAATTACTTCCCCAAACACATGACAGCTTCTGCTCCCAGAGAAGCCACGCGGCCTCTCTCCCCCATCTCTCACCTGACACAACGTCTTCCATATAGTTCGCATTCCCAAAATCAAAGGTCAGGTTGATGCTTCCTTTAACTTTGACTAGAGTAATAAATACCCATGGTATTCTCTACAAGTTCATTCTTTATCATTTTGTTTCCTTAGTATTGGGCCCTTAAGCCAGAAAAGGGAAGCTAGTTTTGGAAGCTCCACCCCAAAAGGGAAGTGGGACGATGGGCTATTAAGGGGAGTTTAGGACCTGTGCTCCCGCCTGGGGGTTGCCAGCAGATGCCTGTTTGGCTGTGTTAATGGAGAAAACGTAACAATCAATCTCTGCTGTGTCTCAGGGATTCAAACTAGGAGGTCGCCTCTCAATGGGCTCAGTTCACAATGACAAACCAACATGGCGGCACTACCTGTGAGCAGAAAGCTCAGCCCTGTGAAAAGTACCAGGGTGCCGGCCTTTCACCCGGGGCCTTTTCTGCTGTCTGAACCCCAAGATTTGTTCAAACTGTACTGAAGTCATACCTAGTAGATCCCTTTTAGTCATGCTCTTTGCAAAAAGGGGATGGGGAACCAAATGTCTTTTAATGTGTGTGTGTGTGTGTGTGTGTGTGTGTGTTTTCAAATTCTTGAATTAATTGCATTTTTATTTGTACTTTATAATTCATGAGAAAGTGACTCTGAAAAGAGTTGAGGAGCATTTGAGAAGGGAAAGGAGCAAAATGCCTGAACCTTTTTTTTTTTTTTTTTTTTTGATGGAAACTATAGTGGTCTATAGTGGTCTCATCCGTCTTAATTCTACTTCCCCTTTGGCAAAATATCCAAAGCTTGTGCTGCTTTGTAATTGTGAAAGTAGTTTTATATTTCATAATAATAATAACAATAGTAAAAATAAAACTTCTCCAGGAAATTAAGAAGAGGAGAAGGACAACTGAGGCAACAATTGAGGCTCATTGTGGCAAAGGCAGTAGCCTTAGAGTGCCATTTATTCTTTTGACACTGTTCTTCCAGCTGCTGTGGCTGTGGCATGCACTCAACTGGACCCTGAGGAGCTGAAGGATCAGCAGAAAACGCACTGTGATCCAGTATCTCTTCTTGTTTGTACAGAAGGTGGAGACCTAACCCTGTTTCCTTCCTTCCTTCCTTCCTTCCTTCCTTCCTTCCTTCCTTCCTTCCTTCCTTCCTTCCTTCCCTTCCTTCCTTCCTTCCTTCCTTCCTTCTTTTCTTTCTCTTTCTTTCCTCCCTCCCTCACTCCCTCCTTCCTTCCTTCCTTTCTTTCCTCCCTCCCTCCCTCCCTCCCTCCTTCCTTTCTTTCGTTCTTTTCTTTCTTTTTGACAATATTGAAATTATACAGGTCATGTAATTTTTCCCAAACCCATCTAGAATGAAGAAGCACACTGCAAATTTGCCACCATAGTGAGACTTGGATTGCTGAGACAGAAGCTTTAGCAATTGCTGCAACGTGAAGGAAGAAATATGAAACTTTCTCTGCTTCATCAGAGAGTTTCAAATGGTTACTCAGTGTATCCTAGCTTCCAACTTCAATGGACTTCCTCTATTTTTTAATGACATAGAATTATTTCTCTTAGGGTTTTGCTTGTGAATAATTCCACATTTTTGTAAATGCAAACCATACCATCACAGTCAAAGACTTTGGTCAAACTAATTTCATTCCCTTGAAACTTTGCAAGATTGACCATCTGTGTTTTCAAAACTCCAGACTGTGAGTGGTAGCAAGCATAAATTTCACAGCAATGAACTCCATCCCTTCCTTATACATGCAGCCCTTAAACTACTGTAACTTCACATTGAACATGGTGGGAGGATTGACAATCTTCCAGACGGTTCAGATAAAATACTCAAGGGATTAAATGTGCTTGGAGGATGGATCGGTGAAGAAGGGAAGGGAAGGGAAGGGAAGGGAAGGGAAGGGAAGGAAAAGTAAGGGAGATTAGAATGGGGTCCAAAATGTTTGATGAGCTGTCATCCACAAATCTACTAAATATGGGACACCCAGCCAAGCAAGACAATCCTTGTTTAGAAACAAACACTTATACAGTTTTTTTTTTTTTTAAATTCTCTATCATATAAGACAAAAAACTTTTTCCTTGTGTCAGGTTTCATCACAGGGTTGAAATCACCTACCACTGAGCCATTTCAGGACCAGAAGATTTTGAATAATCAGGTTAAATAACAGGAAAAAGGAACTTGCAAGACTTTGACTTGTTAGGCAGAAGTCCTGGTAGAAGATAAGCCCACGCACTGGAAACAAACGTATAAAGACTGTATACTTCCAAGGCACCTGTGCCATTTCCTGTCACCAACATCATTATCCTCGAGCCCAAAGCTATCTCCTGGGGTAAAGCAAGTCTCCAAAAAAGCTCTGTTACAACTCTATTTGAAATTGAACATTGAGTAACATCAGCCCTACATTAGAGGTAAACAAGTAACATGGAGGTGAAATTCAATTTGTGTGCTAGTTAGAAAAATTTAGAGATTTGTTAGAGGAGTTTAGGGATTAAATTATTTAGAAATGCACAAAGCCAAGAAGGATGTTTTCGGTGTATCAGTTTATTTCTTAAAGGCCTTCCTACCCTTTGCTTTGCATGCACTCATTTTTTTCCTACACTACTCCTTTCCGAGTTAGGTCTGCTACTTTCCGTGCATTGGTTGAAGAAAATTACTCTTCTCCACATTTGCCTCACATTGTAATCTCCATGGATTTGTTCTCCTCTGTTACCAATTCTCTTATTTTAAAAATGAATTTTCAAGTCTCCAAAATGTTACATTCTTGCTGAAGATGTCTTGCTGATGAATCTCAGGTTGTTGTTTAACTCTCTTACAAATTTGATGCTTTCTTTTGTTTCCTTAATACTTTCTACTTAATATTGCTGTCTATATGTATTTTATTTATTTAGTTATTTGTTTATTTATTTATTTATTTATTTTGTATCTGAGCTTCTTAAATATAGAATACTTTTACAAAACTTTTTATCAAATAACTTGAGTAATTAGTGGAATGTTTAAAATAAAAGCAGACTATTAATGCCCTGATTTGAGTGTGTATATGTGCACATTTGTGTCTATGTGTGTTTGATGTTTTATATCACAGAAATATTGGATTTGGAGTTGCAGATAAAATACAAGACCATGAAGATTTGCATTTATTTCCAGCATTCTTAAAACTTCCTTAAGAGGTTCTCCATCATGACCTAGACCTAATATGTCATCTTTGGGTGCTTTACTTACAAAAATGCAAGCAAACAAATCAAATTTAATATAGTCTACAAACAAATCCCAAAAATCTTTTTAAAAAATTTATTTATAATTTATTGAGGACACATGTCATGATAATGCCACTTGTTAGTTTCATTGTCAATTAAAATATTTTATTATAATCAAAATATTTTAGGATATTTAAGAAATGCACTCACATACAAGTAATATAGACATTTTGGATATTCAGAACTGGGTCATTGGTATATGCTAGGAGTGTCTTTCCTTCTTTCTTTTTTCTTTTAGTGCTGGGGAATGAACCCAGGTGTACTGAACTACATCCACTGAACTATATCCCCATTGTCTAATAGAAACACAGGGTCTAAATTGCTTAGAGCTTCGCTTAATTGCTGAGGCTGACCTCCAACGTGGGATTCTCCTGTCTTAGCTCCCTAAGCCACTGGAATTATAGGCACATGCCACATCCAGCAATATGAGAATTCAGAAATAGTACAAAGTTTTACTAAGCAGACTATTTAGGTAGACTATTTAGAATCCACTAAGCCATCAACTTATTTTATATATATAAATGCACATGCATGCATACAGATATGTACATAGAAATATTCTACGGGAACACTATGAATATCTATTATTTTGCTTAAATCATTCATTGTTTATGGAGGCAAATTATGTATTAGGTATACAAACTTCATTGCATATTTTTCTTTGGGAAGACACTGTGTGGAAATTTGTGTGCTAGTTTTCATCAACTCAAGGAAAATCTCAGTTATTAAAGAATTGATGCTAATATGAAGTGGCAAGTGAATTATTACACTATAGTGCTGTCTGCTTAGGATGCATATGTGTATGTATGTAATCAAAAAGTCTTCATGTAACTGGGTGCAGTGGCTCACGCCTGTAATCGCAACAGCTCAGGATACTAAGGCAGGAGGATCTCAAGTTCAAAGCCAGCTTCAACAAAAGCAAGGTGCTAGGCAACTCAGTGAGACCCTGTTTCTAAATAAAATATAAAATAGGACTGGGGATGTGGCTACTGAGTTCAGTCCCCAGTACCAAAAAAAAAAAAAAAAAGTCTTCATGTTTTTGGACCATATGCAACAAACTACCAAATATTAATGAGCCCAGTTCTATCCCTCTAGCTTTTCAGGTTAAAAAAAAAAATCACACTTCTCTAAAGAAAACTATAGTATGGGCAAATAAGGATGTTGAATAAAAAGAAAAGCAAATTTCTACCCATCTAAAACAATGTGTCTACATTAATATACTTTAAGCCATTAAATTGTATTTTATATGTTATTTGTGTTAAAAGTACACAATGCAAAAGTAAATTTTATTCCTCAAATTACATGGAATTGTATGCGACTTAGCCCACATCAGGGAAAACATGAAAGAAGTGTTGTAGTTAACATTTATCTATCTGACATGTGCCACTGTGTATATCGGACTTGCTTGGCTTGCTTTTTTTTTAATGCATGCCCAATTTGTTTCTCTACTTTACTTTGTGGAAGGCTGAACATGCCTTAAGGGCAGTATTCAATACTTTCTGATGAATAGAAAGAAAGTTGCTGACATAGCAAAGCTTCAGAAAGGTTTTTCAAAACATGATTGTCATTGTATTTTGTACAAAGGTCTCAGATATTGATAGGAACAAATGTAATTGTTTTTCTATTTTATGTTTTTATTTTCAGTCCCAAATTTTACTGTCCATTTCTAGCTATAGGTGGTAGTGAAGTGAAAAATTATGGAAGCAAGAGTCTTCCATAGGGTTCACAGCAATGCTGAACAAGATTTATTTTCTGGTTTACTTTAATTTTCAACATAGAGAATGTGTAGCATCGGCATGATGGAAGTTTCCTTGTCATTGACTATAATATAGTAAAATGTGAGATGAGAATTGGAAAGAAATGGCAACCTTTTTCAATATTGAAGCTAAATATGAAAATCAACGTTATACCTTACTTTAGAATAATTTCCCTTTTAGAATATCTATTCCATATAAATTTCAGGTTTTGATTACTGAGCTGAAAAAGGGTCTGACTAGAGTGGAACCCATACTATAAATATTGAAATACATTAACAAAATGTCAGACTTCATGTTAAGAAACATTACATCAGTGAATGCTGTTTTAAGTTATGTTGATGAAGAAACAATACTGCTGATGATAACAACTAAATATTTCAATGGGCAAAAAAAAAAAAAATCTTTTTTAATAAGCCCTGCACAAAACTCATAAGGTACCTAGGAATATATTTGTATTACTCTATTTTCTGTTGCTATAACAAAATATCTAAGCTGGTATGCTTTATAAAGGAAAAAAAGGGTTTATTTAACTCCTTTTTTAGAGGTTGAAAGTTTAAGATCAAGCAGCCACATCTGTCTGATCTCTGGCAGAGCCCTCTTGGTGAATGGCATTAACAAGGGCAAGAACTTGTATAGGAGTATATTTGAGAATGATCATGTGGCAAGGCCAGAGAGGGATTCAGGGGCTAGGCTGGCTCTTTAATAACAACTCTCTCTCAAGATAACTAATTCCACAAGACCAACTTTAATCCTTTCTGACAGATGCTTCCAATAACCAAAAGATCTCTCACAAAGTTCCAACATCTCTACAACAACACACTAGAGACTACATTTCCAACATACAAACCCTTGGGGGACAACTACATCCAAATTACTGGAGTATTTATGAACATTCTTGATTCATCACAAATAAGAAAACTACGTGCTCTATAAGAATAGTTAAGTAGCAATGAGGATTTCAATTCAGGTCTTCATTCCAAATCTCTGACTTCTTACATATCCCCATTCAACACAAAGAACTTATCTAACAGAAATAAAAATTAAGTGCTTCTAAATCAGGGTAAAATTTGTTTAAAGCAATAATTATGAATAACTTTAGCAATCATGTTTCTACCATTAATACAAAGAGACAATATACAAGATTATTTTTTGTCCAAAGCAATGTTATTAGTATTTATGCGTAATTTCTGTTATGCTATAAAAGAGAAATATTGTATTATCTCAATAACATCTTGACATAACATATATCATACGTTTGTTTCAAATGGGGTATGAATTTTTATTATTCCCCTGTGTACAGATTGCAGGATCACGTTGATTATACAGCCATGTTTATACATACTGCCAAACAAGTGTCTGTTGTATTCTGCTGCCCTTCCTATCCCCTTCTTATCCCCCCTCCCCTCCCCTCTCCTCCCTCCCCTCCCTTTCCCTTCCCTCCCCTCCCCTCCCCTTCCCTCCCCTCCTTCTACCCCATCTACCATAACTCATTTCTCTCACTCTCTCTTATTTATTTATTTTTTCCTCCCCTTCGCCTCACATCCTCTTATATGTATTTTTGTATAACAATGAGGGTCTCCTTCCCTCTTCTGTGCAATTCCCCCTCTCTCTCCCTTTCCCTCCCACCTCTTGTCCCTGCTTGATGGTAATCTTCTTCTCATGCTCTTCCTCCCTGCTCTATTTTAAGTCGCCCCCCTTATATCAAAGAAGACATTTGGCATTTGTTTTTAAGGGATTGGCTGACTTCACTTAGCATAATCTGCTCTAATGCCATCCATTTCCCTGCAAATGCCATGATTTTGTTGTTTTTTATTGCTGAGTAATATTCCATTGTGTATATATGCCACATTTTTTAAAATCCATTCATCTATTGAAGGGCATCTAGGTTGGTTCCACAGTCTAGCTATTGTGAATTGTGCTGCTATGAACATTGATGACACTGTATCCTGTAGTATGCTCTTTTTAGGTCTTTCGGGAATAGTCCGAGAAGGGGAATAGCTGGGTCAAATGGTGGTTCCATTTCCAGCTTTCCATTCCCAGTATCAGAATCTTTTAAAGTAAGCATTGTTATTCCTAAGCTTGTTATTAAATTAAAAAAAAGAATAAGGGGTCTGGGGTTGTAGCTCAATGGTAGAGCAATTGCCTAGCGTGTGTGAAGCACTGGGCTGAATTCTTAGCACTACATATAAATAAATAAAATAAAGGTCCATAAACAACTAAAATTTTTTTTAAAAAAGAATAAGACTGTTATAGATACTTAATAACTATTATTTATTCTTTCATTCAAGCATATATTGACTTTATACTAGGTATCAGGTAACTGTGGGAGGCACCATGATTGCAATCTCATATTAGGTTAACTAAAACAGAAAAAAAAAAAAAAAGTTACAGAGGAAGAACAACAGAAACATATGTTTCAGTTGAAAATAGTTGTTTTTTCCATTGTCCTTAAAACAAAGATCATGACAAAACAGCCTGGTTTCCGGCTTCTAGTCTGTGATAATTTTATTAAAAAGAAACATAAGGAGAAAATATCTTGAAACTTTTCAAAGGAACTATTGTAGTTCAAAAAAAATTCTCATTATTTTTCAGGGGCAAAATAAAATATTATTTTCGAATATGTAACCTCTTGTGAAACAAAACAGTTTTTTTAAAAAGGATTTCTGCAGCTGTGCACGGTTGTGCATGCTTGTAATCCCAGTGGCTCCAGATGGGGAGGCAGGAGGATTTCAAGTTCAAAGTCAGCCTCATCAATTGAGGGAGGTACTAAATAACTCAGTGAGACCATGTTACTAATAAAATACAAAATAGAGCTAAGGATGTGGCTCAGTGTTCGAGTGCCCCTGATTTCAATCCTTGGTGTAATAAAAAATAATTCAGAGATGAATTATGAACCAAAAATGGACAGAAAGACCTGGTGAAAAAATGGCTGCAATTCTTCCTTTACTTAGTTTTGCTTCCGAATTTAAAATATCTGAGAATTTTGTGTTATGTTGATTTTTTAATCTCAGCAGAGAGGCTGGAGTTTGTGTGAAGTACTTGAAAGCTTAGTTCCTCTTTATATTTTTGAACTTTCCAGAATCAAGAAATACGTTACTACAACTGTATCCAAAATTCAATTAGACTACATTATTAAGCTTGAAGTAGTAACTAGATTTCTTCTATCTATGAATTTACTGACAACAGGAATAATATTTACATATTTGGGAATTTATAATAATAAATAATTGTTCATTTTAGGCAGAATGAATTGAATTGGGTAACTGAATGTTACTTCAAGTTCAAGAAACTTGAGAAATATTATTTTTTTCTGTATTTTTAAAACTCTTCAAGAACACATACAATATGTATCAATAAAAAACCTACACATGCTACCTTTTATCTAATAGCTGTAAATGTTTAGTATTATTCAATTGATACAAAATTTTAACTATATGAAAATGAATAGAGACTACAATGACAAATTAACAGTGATAGTATTTAATAAAATAAATAGAAATGATTTTTGTTTTTTTACACTTTTATATATTTCCTATCTGCTGAAATATGCAAGCATGTAACATATTTAGAACAATATATTTGAGAAGAACCTGAATATCTGCATATACTACATTGTCAAAATTTTGCAAAAAAAATGGAATAAAGATAGCTTCTTCAACAAATAGTGCTGGGGAAACTGGAAATCCATATGTAGCAAAGTGAAATTAAACCACTATCTCTCACCCTGCATAATACTCAACTCAAAGTAGATCAAAGGCTTAGGCACTAGAAAAGAGATTCTGCATCTAATAGAAGAAAAAGTAGGCCCAAATCTCCATCATGTCAGCTTAGGACCTGATTTCCTTAACAAGACTTCTAAAGAACAAGAAGTAAAATCAAGAATCAATAAACGTAATGGATTCACACTAAAAAGCTTCTCAGCAAAGGAAACAATCCATAACATGAGGACAGAGCCTACAGAATGGGAGAAAATCTCTATCACATGCACCTCAGATAAAACATTAATCTCCAGGATATATAGAGAACTCAAAAAACTTAACACCAAAAAAAAACAAATAATTCAATCATTAAAGGAGCTAAGGAACTGCACAGATACTTCAAAGAAGAAGAAATACAACTGATCAACAAATACATGAAAAAAATGGTCAATATCTCTAGCAATTAGAGAAATGCAAATCAAAACTACCCTAAGATTTCATCTCACTCAAGTCAGATATATCAAGAATATCAAGAAT
This sequence comes from Callospermophilus lateralis, assembly GCF_048772815.1. NCBI lineage: Eukaryota > Metazoa > Chordata > Mammalia > Rodentia > Sciuridae > Callospermophilus > Callospermophilus lateralis. The sequence continues at coordinate 135,046,732 of NC_135308.1, forward strand.
ATAAGCAACAATAAATGTCGGTGAGGATGTGGGGAAAAAGGTACACTCGTACATTGCTGGTGGGACTGCAAATTGGTGCAACCACTCTGGAAAGCAGTATGGAGATTCCTCAGGAAACTTGAAATGAAACAACCATTGGACCAACCTATCACTCTCCTTGATTTATACCCAAAGGACTTAAAATCAGCATACTACAGTGATGTAGCCAAATTCATGTTTATAGCGGCTCAATTCACAATAGCTAAACTATAGAACCAACCTAGATGCCCTTCAACAGATGAATGGATAAAGAAAATGTGGTATATAACACAATGAAATATAACTTGGCCTTAAATAAGAATAAAAATATGGCATTTGTAGGTAAAGGGATGGAGCTGTAGAATATCCTGCTAAGTGAAGTAAGCCAATCCCCAAAAAATCAAAGGCCAAATGTTTTCTCTGATAAGCAGATGTTGATCCATTATGGAAGGGGATCTAGGGAAGGATAGAGGAAGTTTTGATTAGGTAGAGGGAAGTGAGGGAAGAAAAGGAAGTGTAAGGGTGGGAAGGACAGTAGAATGAGCCAGACATTATTATCCTATAATATGTATGATTGCACAAATGGTGTGATTGCATCATGTACAGCCAGAGCCTGAGCCTAAGCAACTCCATTTTAAAAACCTCAGTCTCATTAGGCACATCCAACAAATCCTTCCAGTATGGCCTCAAACAAGTTACTACCTGCAACCTGAGAAACAGAGTGAAGCCTTTGGCAGACTGTCCTCCCCTGATAAGAGGGAAAGGTGAGAAGATCAGGGTGGAGACCACCAGGCCAGATGTTTCTGACCCCAGGGTAAATGATGTCATGGAGAAATCCAGTGGTAGCTGATAAGGATTGAAAGGGGGATCAAAAGCCCCAAACTTTAGTATAAATAATAGAGCTAATGAACAGGGGTTCAGCCAGCCGAAACAACAAGATGCACTCGAGCTGGAGAGCCTGATGAGGACCTGGACTGACATCCCCATCACTTGTCATCATTTTCCTGATCCTCTGCATGATCCTCACTGCTCCCAAACTCTACTGCCTTGTCTGGACCCTGGTGAGAGCTGCAACTTCTCCATAGGACCCTCTCCTCAACCAATTGTCCACTCCACACCAAGAAAAGCCTGCCTTGGTTCCGGACCTGATCAATATGGTCTGAGTGTGCATCTGTTGGACATAAAGCCTAAGGCTTGAGACTTTTGAATTTAGCACGCAGAGGGAATGTCTGTCATTAGTCTGTCATGATTAAGTGTGTTTGCAGTGCTTAGCATTAATCTAGAATTGTTTTCAGTAAATTAATTAATCTAGAATTGTTTGCTGTGAATGGATATGTCTATTGCAGTGCCTAGCATTAAGGATTATAGTTTTCTTGATTAAGAACCTATAGATTGAAATTGTATTGACTAATTTGAGTGAATAAAGCATTGAACAGGGGCAGAAGCACATGCACATTTTTTATTTCTCCCCCCCGCCCCGACTGCATATGTCACAATTTTGTTCCCTCAAAACACAGAGGAATAAGAAATTCTGCTCCATTTGTGTATAATGTGTCAAAATGCTCTGCTTCCATGTATAACTAAATAAATAAAAGTTTGATAAACTTCTCATTGGATTTATCAAAAAAAATGGAGTGAAAATAATAGGAAGGAGTATTTCTAAGATAAAAATTGATTGTGTTCTGAGATTAAGAGTATTTCAATTATTCTTTTTCTTTTCATATTTTGTAACATTATTGCTCATATATTAGCCTTATGGGAAATATAATATTTGTTTATAAAAAACTTACAATTATATTATGATATTTGAATAGACAAATCAGGCCACAAAAATGTATCTTATAGAACATTAATGAGAAGCAATTTCTGATTGACTAGCAGTGGTTTTTTAGATATAAGAAGAAAAATGTCATTAACCATTCTACTACCTGAGTCTACTAAAATTGAAATGGACATTTCCATAGTTCATTGGTCAAATGAGAAAACATAAACATCTGAGGCCTAGAGATATTTATAAAAATGACATAATTCACATTTTAAAAAATGTATTTTAAAGTCCCAATTCCCATTCTTTTAAGGTTTTTAAGAAACCTTAAAAAATTCTAATAAATGAATCTAATTTTTTTTTCAATTTCCAGACCCAAGAATTAAATCTAGCTACATTAAAAACTAAATAAGAGTCTTGATTCATTTGGTTTATCCTCACATAGAAACAGAATTGAAATTTTGCCTGTCCTCCTAGTTATATTTTTTTAAAAGTTAGATTATCAAATAGTTTCTAATAAAAAAAATGAATTTTAAAATTGACATATTAACCTGCATTCGTTACCAGTTCCTTAAACATAACTTTTATAGCAAACTTTCAGTCTCTCCTCTTTTTCATTCCCCATGATATGAATTATTTTATTGATTAGGAAACTATGGTGTAAGTTCATAATGAAAATCTGTAATAAAAACTCATTTTAGAATAATATTAATATTTTCACCACTGAAAAACAATTTTTCTACATTTATTTGTAATCTGTTTTGCATTATTTCCCATGTATAACCAAAATATCACTGATTCAGGACATTATGTAGATAATCAATTAGAATGAGAGAATTATATAAAGTACATCTTCCCATGGCAAATTTCTGGTGTTCTCATACTAAAATGCTTGTAATTCTACTTTCAGTAGCTAAAGATGTCTCTAGAGAATTAAAGTGTTTTGCAAAAATGTCCAGTATTGCGAGGTTTACAGAACAATATTTCCAATATGTTTGAGGAATTATATAATTTATGAGAAAAACAGGCTAATTAACAAAGGCTGTGAAATAAATACTAAATCACCTAAATCTTATGGAAGCTTCTTGTATGAAGATGCTATGTGGTGGGTTATTCTAATGCTTTATCTATTTTAGTTCCTAGAACTCCAATATGTGATATTATATCTATTTTTTATTATATCTATTTTTTATACCTATTTTATATAAGAAGAACATGAAGTGTTAAGGGGTGTTTGACAAGCTTTACCAAGGTTTCACAGTGTGGGAAGCCACCCATGAGCTATGTGAGGGGTCTTTCCTCAGTACCCAACTATGGAAACTTAGGTTTTTCCTTGGGAAATATCCCAGCTTTCCCATGTGTATCACACCGCCCAAGGTATGAGATCTCTGTCTTCACTGTCCTAGTGAGACAGCTCTCCTAGCTCTGGTATTGGGCACAACCCACTGGGAACTAGGCAGCCCACCACTGACCTTATTTGGCAAAGAATATTCCATGGAATATTCCATGGAATATTCCATGGAAAACCTATACAAATAAAATAAGCCCGGACTCCATCTCTCTTTCCAGTGTGGAGGCTGGATCCCTGACATCGGAGAACCATCCTACCTGTGCTTTAAAAAATTACTCCCTGTCTACTGTGTTTTTTTCGCTGTTTTCTCTTTCTTAGCTTTTATTCCACAGCCACCTCCACTCCATGAAGAGGGACCCTAATTCCATCACCTGTGCAGGATGAGGGCAAATCATAGCTTTTGGAATGTAAACCTAAGGCTTATCTGACTCTAAAAATTGTGGTCTTAGGTATTATGCTAAGTTTTCTTTTCAAATAGTAAAATGAATTCATTATTAACTAAATCCCAATGTTTTGGATTCCTCTTATCTTTCTCCTCCTTTCTCCATATTTATTTATCAAACGTTTTCATTATATCCAATGTACAATTCTAAATTAAGAAGGATTCTGTTCATAATACTATTGTTAACTTTGGGAGTTGTGATAGCATGTTATGCCATCAATCTTGATCTCTTATAATTTTGTAAATATAAAATAACAACACATAATGTAATAAGCAAAGAGAGTTTCCAAAATGTATTTACAAGGAGTTGAGACAGAAAATAGGAACCATTATGCTTAATTGCACAAGCAATGCAATAATTATAAAAAATAAAAGGGGTGACTATCACTCTTCACTCCTATTTCTATAGATTCTACTAGAGATAAACCATCTCTACCATAATGTAAAATTTTAGAACTTTTTATACACACATGTAATACCCACACATCTGTCTAAATAGAACACATATAAATTGTACTACATCATATCTTTGAATGTATTTTAGATATCTTTTTTCATGTTAGCACAGGTACATATACTTCATTATTTAAAATTGTGAAACAGTTAAAATATGTATTTATTCAAAACTTTTCCTATAATTCCATGTAATTTTGTTCTAGCTATTCTCTATTACAAAAATGTGGCAATTAAAATTCTTTAAATACACCTTTATGCATATTTTGATATATAATCCCATAAGTAAAACTGTCGGGTCAAAGGTTAGGCACATTTATGCTAGATACTGCCAGCTCTCTTTAATCTTGTGATTTATCCTCATGCATTGAATGTAACATTATTATAAGTGGTTCTGTGTTTATTGTCAGCATTTAATGATCTCCCCCAAATAAATTTGAGCAGATCTGAGTTATTGCTGCTGACAGCTTAGTTAAATAAGCTTTCTTAGCTTTTCCAATCTGTGTATTTATAATTCCTCCAGAGTCTAGAAACATTACCAAAAGGGGTCCTTCCTAATTAAACAGCAACAGCAAGGCATTTGTGTCTGGAGTCACTTTTTAAGTATAAGGAAATCCTCACAGAAAATACACATGCTTCAATCTGCATTGGATTTGGCTCCTGAAATCATTTTCAACCAGTCCTCAGAATATTATAAATACATCCACATTTTTGAAGGAGAAATAGTAAAAAACAAAGCTATAATGGGTCATTATTAGGAAATTTTCAGGACATAAAGGATCTTTTACTTCAATACCATACCTTGCTTCATACGCAAACGGAACATAGAGCAACATAAATAGAAGATAAAGGGGTTTCAGGGAAACCTGTAGGCAGCATATTTATTGGTATTTTCCTGGCTATTGGCTCTTCTGATCCTGAGTATCAAAAGACTTATTCTACATTCCTTATATCTCAATAACCCTCCAGTGACTAAGTTGAAATATCCGCACATAAAATTTTATAGCACTTTCATTTTTAAAATTATATTTTTAAAAACATCTGGTTACTCATTCATGCTCCATTTTCTATTCTAATAGTAAATGTTAAATTAATTAATTAGATTGAATCATATAGTGTACCTTTCTATGTTTCTGGCCCAGACAATGGAATAGGAAATTTTCTTAAATATTTTAAATATACACAGTTTGTTCACAATTTCATGTAATGAAAGGCATTAGCATAGAATATACATTGTTACACATGTATAGTTTAACTCTTTACTATCCACTTAGAACTTGTAGTCCAATTAAAATATTCCTTTTAATGGGAAATTAACTATTTTAACTATTAATCGAATTTCAGAATTTATGTAAATACATGTAGGGCTGAAACTATGTTAAACATAATTTAATATTTCATGATTAATAAAAGAGTTCTTTCATTTCCCTATGGCCATCATTACAGCTTTCACTATCATTTTCCAGAGATCTGAATAATTTTAAAATTCACTTCACTTTGCAAAACTCATCTCTTATGTGACAGTGGTAAATTATTATGAGTTTTTTCATTTTTTCTAGAAAAATAACATGTGTAGCAATTATTTATCAAAATAAATATTATACTAATAGCTTATAATAAATATAATATTGGGTTTTATACATTTTTTCACTGACCTAAGCTATTTAATTTTCCCTGCATTTACAAGCAAATGTATCTAGTCAAGGAAGTATCACACACATTCTTCTAAAATTGTTCCATCGACTACTGTCTCTAAATGATAATTGCATCTTTCACATTTCTTTGCTACACTACTTTTCAAAATCTTCTTTAAACAAATCTGACCATGTCACTCCCAAGCCCGAGACATTCCATAATTCCACCTGCTGGTAGCACAAATGTCAAAATTTGTGCATGTCATTACAAGCTCCTGTCACCTTGTCTTTCCCAAATACTTGACAGCACTCCACACCCAATATCATTCTGAGCAAAATGTCTGCTGACATACTCCAAACTCTTCATCTTAGCAGCTCAAGTAATGCTCCTACTATGAAACATTGCCGGATTTGATCCTTTTGTATTAGAATTGATCGATATTTGGAGGCAAGATTCCAGAATGCAACTTGTAATGTGTCCATCATATCACCTTTAACCCTCTCTGACTCTTATTTCTTTATAACATTCTTTTATTCTTTAAAATTTTTTTAATTGTAAATAGATCTTTCATTTTATTTATTTATATGAAATGCTGAAGATTGAACCCAGGGTCTCACACATGCCAGACAAGTGCTCTACCACTAAGCCACAACTCCCTCCCCATTCTTTTATTCTTGATAAACTATGGACCCATTGAAGGCAAGGAGTTAGGATTTTGTATACTTCAGAGACATTTCCCAGCAATTTTCAATAGATTTTCAGTGGTTGGATTTCACACGTGAAAACACAGACAAAAGCATTCTTTAATCAAGACTTGAGAAATCTTTAGTAGAATTTCTAAAAAATGTTGCAAACTATAAGATGCTATTTTGCTCTTCTGTTTGTTATATTGTATGGAAAAGTGTGGGTGAAATATTGATCCTAGTGCCTGGAGATTCTGGAGGTTGTGGATCATTCTACTAACAATAACCTTTCAAGAAGGAAATAAGAGGAGAAAATGCATATTGTAACAACAACATCAATAAAGGCCTACAATCACTTATTACATGTTTTCATTTATCTATATTTTCACTTTACATGTAATTGTGAGATTTTTTCATTATTTTATCTTTCAAATTGAAGTTGAAAATTGAAATTGAAAGCACAATATCTTCAAATTTCTAACAATGATGTGCAGTATTTAACTATGTGAGTCATGATTAACATTTGCAAAATACTTTAAAAGATAATCAATTAATGACAAGAAGTAGTGTAATGGCCTGATACTTTTAAAATTAAGAATGATGTTCATGTCAAAATCAGATGACTTTCAGCATCAAACATAACTGATATATAGAGTTCTCAGTATGTGCCAGGCTTTATATGCTATCTGTTGTAACTCATCTAATTCTCACAGCAAACATGCTACAGGATTCATAGTCATCATTGATATTTTGCACACATGGAAATAAGACTATTGAGATTAAAAGATTAAAGATATACAAATTGCAAATGAGGTAGAGTTTGAACCCACACAGTTGATTTTAGAGCCCACACTTTTAGAGAATAATCATCTATCATTGAACTTGGGATGAAATTATTAGTAAATTAGTCCCCAAATACAGAGATATAGGGGAAATCTATAGGTAAAAAATTTAAAAATCCACAATGTGTTAGGAATAGAGCAACCATTTAACATGTGAATATAATTTTTGAAACCAAATTATGTAAATGGAGAAATATTTTAAAAATAAAGTATGTTATTTACAGAAGATTGTCTCTTATTTTAACTGGGATAATTATGACTCTATAATAAGTTTTAAATCCAGTTGAATCAATTGGAAAAAAATCAGAATTCTAGTAGTAATTTGGAGTTTTTCCTTTCCAAAGATTTTTTTTTATTTTTTTTAAAAGAAAGAATGAGAGTGATATATATATATATATATATATATATATATATATATATATATATATATATATATTTAATATTTATTTTTTAGTTTTTTTAGTTTTTGGTGGACACAACATCCCTGTCTGTATGTGGTGCTGAGAATCAAACCCGGGCCACACACATGCCAGGGGAGTGCGCCACCGCTTGAGCCACATCCCCAGCCCCAAGAATTTTTGAAACACTGTTGAAACCAGTTTGAACTGTTCAAAAGCTTTAGTACATTATCTTGTTCTACATGAATAGATACTCCTTTAAATGAAATCATCTCTGCAGTATGGTACAATCATTTCCAAATTGCTTCCAACTTTTTTTTGGATCATTCCAACATTTATTTTTATTACATTTGTAAAAATTAGGTAAAGGATCACATTTTTTTTCTCTTTGGTTATCTATGGATTTGAATTTTTAAAAATTTTTTATTTGTTTTAATTAGTTACACATGATAGCACAATGACCTTGACATATCATACATTTGAATCAGATGGGATATAATTTCTCATTTTTCTGAGTGTACAAGTTGCAGAATCACATTGGTCATGCAGTCATGTATATACACACAGCAATAATAATGTCTATTTCATTCTACTATCCTTCCTTTCCCCCCATCCTCTCCCCTCCCCTCCCATCACTTCTTTCTACCCAATCTAAGGTGACACTATTCTTTTTTTTTCTCACATCTTCATACCTGTATTTTGTATAATAATGAGGGTCTCTTTCCACCTTTCATGCAATTTCCCTTCTCCCTCCTTTTCCCTCCCACCTCTCTTCCCTATCTAGAGGTAATCTTCTTCCCATGCTCTTCCTCCCTACCCCATTTTGAGTCATCCCCCTTATATCAGAGAAGACATTCAGCATTTGGCATTTTTTTGGGGGGATTGGCTAACTTCACTTAGCATAATCTGCTCCAATGCCATCCATTTCCTTGTAAATGCCATGATCTTGTTATTTTTTAGTGTTGAGTAATATTCCATTGTGTATAAATGCCACATTTTTTTAATTCATTCATCCATTGAAGGGCATCTAGGTTGGCTCCACAGTGTAGCTATTGTGAATTGTGCTGCTATAAACATTGATGTGGCTGTGTCCCTGTAGTATGCTGTTTTTAGGTCCTTTGGGTATAGACTGAGAATAGGAATAGGTGGATCAAATGGTGGTTCCACTCCCAGCTTTCCAATAAAGCTCCATACTGCTTTCCAAATTGGCTGCAACAATTTGCAGTCCCACCAGCAATGTATGAGTGTACCTTTTTCCCTGCATCCTCACTAGCACTTGTTGTTGTTCGACTTCATAATGGCTGCCATTCTTACACAATATCCTCAAAAAAATAAATAAATAAAATAAAATACTTGGGAATCAACTTAACAAAATAAGTGAAAGATTTATACAATGAAAACTATAGAACCCTAAAGAGAGAAATAGAAGAAGACCTTTGCTGTCCGGCAATAGAGCGGCTTCTGCTGCCTCAGGCGCCTGCTACTTTGGAGTTCTGGTGGAGTTCTCGCGGGGTTTTGAGAGAGTGTGCACGGAGCCTGGTGGAGGGTGAGAGTGTTCTCCAGGAGCCTGTGTGGAGTGTGCTGGTGGAGTTCGGGAATAAAGAGTTGCTGTTTGAACCTACCAGTGCTTCATGGCGGCTCGGTTATTTGTGCCCAAAGACTGCAGCACAGAATAGCTAAAGCAATTCTAAGCAGGAAGAGTAAAACAGGTGGTATCACTATACCAGATCTTAAACCATACTACAGAGCAATGGTAACAAAAACAGCATGGTACTGGCACCAAAACAGGCTGGTAGACCAATGGTTCGGAATAAAGGACATAGAGACTAACCCACAAAATTACAACTACCTTATATTAGACAATGGGACTAAAATGGAGAAAGGATAGCATCTTCAACAAATGGTGCTGAGAAAACTGGAAATCCATATGCCACAAAATGAAATTGAATCCCTATCTCTCACCATGAACAAAAGTTAACTCAAAATGGATCAAGGAGCTAGGAATAAAACCAGAGACTCTGCGACTAATAGAAGAAAAAGTTGGCCCTAATTTCCATCATGTGGGGTTAGTCCCAAATTTCCTTAATAAGACACCTATAGCATAAGAATTAAAACCAAGAATCAACAAATGGGATGAATTCAAACTAAAAAGTTTTTTCTCAGCAAGAGAAATAATATGTGAGGTGAATAGGGAGCCTACATCCTGGGAACAAAATTTTACCCTTCACACATCAGATAGAGCTCTAATCTCAAGGGTATACAAAGAACTCAAAAGCTAAACACCAAAAAAACAAATAACCCAATCAGCAAATGGGCCAAGGACCTGAACAGACACTTCTCAGAAGAGGATATACAATCAATCAATAAATACATGAAAAAATGCTCATCATCTCTAGCAATCAGAGAAATGCACATTAAAACTACTCTAAGATACCATCTCACTCCAATAAGAATGGCAGCCTTTATGAGGTCAAACAACAACAAGTACTTCCAACTTTTATAATTTGATTTGAGGATGTTCATTGTTGTTTACATAAAGGTCTCAAAATGTAAGATAATATCACACAATATATTCTACTTATTTTCAATACAGCCAACTTTAAGTATTAGAAGTGATTTTTGAAATCAGAGTATTTGTATTCAGATAAGATTATGTGCAGAATTCAAATAATGTAGCTTTTGTTTATATATTTCCCTAATTCATAACGTTTTTATTTTCTTCCTTATTTGTTAATTTATTTGTCACATCTTTGTATCTATGTTACTGAATATGTCATGGATAACAATTTAAGTATATTATTTTCCCCCAAGAAGCTTTGGAGAGTCTTTTCAATTCTAATTAAATATCAATTCATAGTAATTATGTTTAGCAGAGAAAATTAGAAAGGAAGGGCTATTAATACTATCCCGACCCCAGGGAAACTGTAAACCTAACAAGGTATTCAAACAACACAAGGTTTGCCACTTGCATCTGACTGACAGATGACGTAGTGAAATAACAATAAAAGTGGGAACATAAAGGGAACTTATTTAAAAATAATATTGTTGAAAGTTAGTCACAGAGATACAGATAGAATATTCTGCAAAATATACGTTTATTATTTTCCACAACAAATCACGTGAATATAGATAGGTATGCACAAGCATTCTGATGGTGGTTGGACATAAATATACATAAACCAAATAGAATTATATATCATATGCAAGCCCTTGTTAAAAAGCAATTTTCAGAGAACATCAGCTCTACCTGGATTCATAGACATCTGTAATTCAGTATCTTCTAAACCAGGTTCACATTCTGACCATCTTCTCAATTATACTATGATATTAATCATTCTGCTGTCTTAGTTTGACTGATGGCAATAACACAGTGTCTCTATCCTGTGGAAGTTAGAAATCTCGACATGAGTCCTAACTTCCTCTGTTGCTCTTGCTTATGGCACCCACTGTCCGACAATGCAGTGTGTCAGTTCTATTTCAGATATGTCTGTGACAGTTTTCTTTTACTCTTTACTCTTTTGTTACCTTCATATCACACCCAGGCACTTTTACCCTTTCTTGAGAGCAAGTTTTTAGGAGTAAGAGCTATATCTTTTTTTTTTTTTTTTTTTACTGCAGTATCTCCACTTCCTAGAAGGGTTCTTGTCATATAGATAGGTTTCAACAAATGTTTACTAAATGAACACATTAACACTATTTACAAAACAATGTAAAAATAACAGCTAATACATTTGGAGGCTCACTATTTGCCAGAGTCAAGTGCTTTGTAAAATTTCCACATTGAATTCCTCAATCACTTCTAGAGCACATTGGTGCAAAAACTTGAGTATACTCAGAAGCCCATGTTCTTGACGAATACTTCTCAGAACTTGCTCATCTTTGCCATCATTGTTGTGGCAGTTTTAATTAATTGCCATGTTCCAACTCTCATTCCTTTAGTCCATTCTGCATGCTTTAATTAGCACTTTCTTTGTAAAGATCACATGTACTTTATTTTTTTTCATCTATGAAATGTGACAATTACAGCTTCTTGTCATAGGTATCAGGTGTGTTACAACTTGGTTCTTGCCTACATTTTTAGTTCAGTTTGCAGGGATTCCATTTTAGAAATTAATATTGTAGCTAGGAGGACCAACTCACTTTCTGAATTATGCCACTCACTTCTGTTGTATGCCCTTTTTTGGACTGTTTTTCATGCCTGCAATTTTATTCCTCCTTGAATTTTAATTAACTCTTATTATTAGTTAAAGACTCAATTCTAAATATCATCTTTTCTGCATCATTTGTAGAGAGAGAATCCAGAAGTCAGGTAGCTCTGAGTTTGCATCTTGAATTTTCTACTTAATGTGATTTTAGAAATGGTCTCATTCTTTAGTTTCTTAATATTAAAGTTGGACATTAATACCTGACTTTGAAGGTTATTTCTTTGATTAAATGAGATGAAGTAATCAGAGCTTGGTTGACACAATATTTGTGTATCAGCTTAGTTCCTTATCCTGATATCAGCTGAAGAGAACTTTCCAATTCTGATTTTTATTTCAGAATTTTTAGAAATTATGCTTCTTTTTTTACGGTACTGGAGATTGAACCCAAGGGTGCTTAACCAATGATCAACATCCCCAGTCCTTCTTCTATTTTTTATTTTAAGACAGGGTCTCACTAAATTGCTTAAGGCCTTACTTAAGTTGTTAAGGTTGGCTTTGAATTTGTGATTGTCCTTCCTCAGCTTCCACAGTTGCTGGGATTACACAATTATGTGCGTTGGTGCCTGGAAAAATTATGTGTTTTTTAATATTAAAAATCTAATCATGTGCTGAACAACTGGACTTTCAATAAGTAATTGTTGACTAGATAGGTAAACTCTAAATTATAATCATGCATAATAAGAGTACACTATACTTTGTTAGCCCTAATCTCTATCACTGGTCATAAAGAGTTAAATGATTGTGCTTACATAACCTTTCAACTTCTATTACCTCAATGCCTAAACTATTTGTTCTTGACCAGAGTCAATAAATTAAATAAAATGAATCAACAGTTTTGAGAATTTTTCCAGTCCCATTAGATTGTGCCATAGTAAGGCAAATTTATATGTGAGTATGAGGTAAAAAAAAAAAAAAAAAGTTGATATTGAGTCTTGGGAAAGAAAGTCAGTGTATAGCCAGTTCCACTGTGGGATTGGATATGATTTCACTGATAAGAACAGCTATAATAGAAATTTTGGAGATATACTGCTGATTTTAGAATGTTTTGTAAATAGCCCATTACAAGAAACACAAACTGCTTTTAAAATACTTGGACAGGCATGTTTTTGTAAAAGCCAGCAGAGTAAAATCTTCTGATAGTGTAAAAATATATACTTACACTTCAATGTGTGCCAATTACAATTCTCTCCCTTAAAAAGTTTCAGGATTCTGGATCCCAAAGGAAAAGGAGTTGGTAAAACTTTCTTAAATAATTCTTTAAAAATATAAATTAATTTATCATTTTCTTTAAATTAATTTTCTTTGGCCTGGAGAGAATGGCTTGTCTAGTTTAATATGTTTGTCTGTGATAGTAGTGATGACACCTTATTTACACCTAATCAGGAACTTTGTAGGCCAGATGTATTGCAATTAGACTCTTGCCCCACATTTTCTATTTATTTATTGATGAATGTGTCTAGCTTTCATTAACATTAAAAAGAACTGTGACAGTATAGTGATTATAGAACAGAGAGTGTCTAGAGTTTAATTTTAATTGCATATAACTCTATTTGGATAGACAGTATAGAAAAACAGCCATTTAACGATAATCACCAGACTTCTTAATTACAAAGAACAATGGACTCGGGCAAATTTTTGTTGTTCCTCTTAAGAAGAACACATTAAAAATAAAGTAAAAATCCCATCAACTTAATTTTTTCCTATGTTGGAATATTGTGTCACATGTCAACTTGTAAAGGAAGGAATATAAGTCATGTGCCATTTCACAGAAAAGACAAAGAAGGATCAGAGATTTAACTAATTTTCCCAAGTTCATACACATGCTAAATAACAACATAAATACAATTTTTACTTAGGTCGATACATCTTAAATTCCCATGTGAACTGGTGCAATGAAAAATATTGAGAAATCTGTGTAGTGCTTATGACTGTAGAAAGATTCTGAAGTTGAAATAAGTTTGATTATGGAATAAAAATGTGAGAGTGTATGCCAGAGTCAATGATCTTTACTATCCATACTGTCTTCATATTAGTGAGAGTGACTACATTTTTTATTTTGATATATCTTCACACTAATGAATATGAATTTCTTTACAGATTTTACTACATATTATAAAGCACATTAAATGAAAACCCTTCACAGTATCAAAGACCAATAATGAAAAACAGTGAAGAAGTTCACTTGAATCAAGCACGTATTAAGAAATCTGTTAGGTGCAAAGAATTGGTTGGCATTTTTAAAAGCAGGTTATGTACTGGAGGTACAGCTCAGTGGAAGAGCACTTTCCTGCCTTATACAGGTCCCTGGGATCAATACCAAGCATCATTAAGGAAAAAAATAAAAATAAATGAGTTAAGAGAGACAAGAATTCAAATTGATTTGATGCAATAATATTTATGCAATGTCTCCTAGTAGAATCAGTTATATTATAATATAGAGAAAAATGTTTATCATTCACTCAGTGGCTCAAACATAACTTCCAATTCCTGTATTTATCTGCATATAATGGGAATATATGTTCAAATTTTGCTATATATATCTACTCTCTGTGAAAGCGAATTTTGGATGGCATGACCTTAGTAATGCTTATTATTACCTGAGGATAGTGAGTGATTTTCCAATTATGCACATATATGTATTTTTAATTTATGTAGAATTCACATTTATTTTTACAAATTAAGAAATGAGCAAAGTTGTCATCATTTTCAAGGTCTCATACATGTATTTAAATAAGGCTTTCTCTGAGGGTCTGCTTATAGCTGAAGCTCCGACTATAAATGAGCATTTATAATATAGAGTCAAAACTACTGAATTTAAATAATGGTTCCATTACTTCTAAATAGACACTTGCAGATTTCTATCACATATACATCAGAGCTAAATCAATTAAAAGTAAGGGAAAGAAAAATAATATCTTATGTTTTTGTTGGAAATCTAAGATGATATGATAGCATTGTTCATGCTTCTATGTGCACACAATTTTTATATGACTTCATAACTTATCACATCAAGAGGTACCTGGCATGGTGGCCCATGCTTGTAATCCCAGTGACTCCAGATTGAGGCAGGAGGATTGTAAGTTCAAAGTTAGCCTCAGCAATTTAACAAAGCCCTAAGCAACTCAGAGAAACCCTGTCTCATATCTCTAAATAAAATATTAAATAAGGGCTGGAGATATGACTAGTGGTCAAATGCCCCTAGGTTCCATTCTCAGTACCAAAAAAAAAAAAAAAAAAAGTGGGGGTAGTCTGTTTCCCACACATAAATTTGGTTTGACTTTTTAATATGTTTTTGTTAAAAGAACTTGATGGAATTAATTTTGTGCAATTGTAAGATTTAAACTTCACAGTCCTTTTGAGTTTTAATTGTCCCTCCTGGAAACTGCCCTTTTTGTGATGGGAATGGATCCATGCTAGGCTACTAGAAGTACAGAGATTATATATAGAGAGGCACTAATCATCCCAACAGAGGCCAGCAGAGAGCAGCCATACTGTAGACAACCCAACAGCTGATCAAATGAGCTCAGTCAAGCCCAGTCCAGAATGATCTATTCCATCTGTAGACTCTAGAAGGAAAATGGTAGTTTAAGCCATTGAGTCAGCAGTTACCAAACTGAACTTTGGGGTCTCCTGGAGATCTCTAAAAAGTTTTCTGCACAGTGCAGTTCAAAAATATTTTCAGAATGATATTAAGAATAATGTCTTAATTTGTTTTTTAATTCTCATTTTGAAAAGAGTGCATAGTAGAGTTTTCAAAAGAATGCATTATGTTTGATATTCGAAGAATGAATACAGAATTAGATATGAAACATTTGCTAAAATGCATACCAATGCTATCTTTCTTATTAAATTTTATTATTTTCAAAAATATATACTATTTATGTTTCAAATAAAGAGTTTTTGTTGTTGTTAAAGGAAATGACAAGTACTTAACAATTTCTATTTCAGTTTCTAATAGAGTAAGTATTAATCATAGAATCTACATAAGCAAAGCTCTTTGGAGTCCTTATATTTTGTTAAGAATGTAAAAGACCCTGAGGGAAAGTTGAAAACTGCTACACTTTTTCTTTATGCAGCATATCTTCATTCTGAGAATAATAGAAATTGTTCCTAAAGAAAAATAACCATGTTTTGCTTTGTTCTTTATGACATAACTTATCTCGCATACTCTGAAGATCATAGCCTTTAAATCCATAGACCATGAACATACTTTTCATTTCTTAAGCAATGTTAAGTCATTTTCCGACTTATTATTTTATAAGTAAAAATGAAGCTTACTTCATTTCTACTACACAGAAAGAAACACCGATTAATATTCATTTATTTAATCTGTAAGCAAATATTGCCAATTTTACACCAAAGCATAATTTCTATAGAACATAAAAACATAAAAACAAACAAAAGACTTTAAGATAGAGAGTGTCCTTTCAAAGGTTTTTCAAATTTAGTATGAGGTTGAAGATTGATGAATCCCATTGTGGTTGTGGTAATGATGTACTTGGAAAGATTAACTTTCTCATAAATGTTATCATACCCAGATCAAAAGTAGGATATTTTGAGTTGAAAATGACTTACTACACTAATTTATGTAAAGAAATGAAATGAAAGATGAGAGGATGACTGCTCAATTCCTGATGAGTCCATACATATCAGGTATGACAGGCAATATGGGATAACATATCTGCTGTAATGAAAGCCTTACCTAAGAGTTAAAAATTTTCACGGCTGATATCCCGAGCTTCATTGCACAGCAAGTCACCAAAGTACTTCATGTGAAACTGACTAATTCAACTTTATTTAGACAAACTAGTTTCTTCTAATTAGTATGCTACTAGTAAATCTTTGGCTAAACTGGCTACCTGGAGTAGTGGAAATGGAGGAAGAAGGAAATGTAAGTACAGAATCTTACCCACCATTACAGCAAAAGAAAATATGAATCCCACACACTACAAATATTTGGGAAGATATAGATTATTATGAATTCTAATTGTTACTGGACATTGCTGGTAAAAATAAAATTAAAAAATATATTATGAAAATGGGTTCAATACATTTTCAAATTTCAAATTCAATATTTTGTCATGATATTTTTACATTTTTTTCTTTGAAAATTTTTAAAAAGAAAATAGCATGTGAAGCATTTTAAAGTTAAAAAAAAGATTTTTCTAGTAAAGAAAATAGTAAATGAACATAGTAAATAGTAAATGAACTATTTTGTAAAAATGAAACAAGCTGATTTAAACCAGTGTGAAAGTGTCAACATCCAAATTTACTCAATAGAAATATTTGAAATGTTTATGTCAGGAGATGTCCGCAACAGCTGCTTTATGTATACCTCTTTCACATTGATAAAGAGAAGAACAGGCTTGTGCATTGTTCTATCCAATTCTAGCTCTCCTTTTCAACAACCTGATGGGAAAGTTCTTTGACAAACTTGAATGGGTGGTTTATAATTCTCCATTTAGTTAAACAGTATGTATTAATGGTAATTATAAGAACCTCAAAGGCAACAAAATTAATATGGTGTCTTTGAAGAATATAAAAGACTGAAAGAGAGACAGAGATTATGCCTTTCTACTTTCTTCAAAGGCAGACTCAAGCAAAGATCATCCCCATTTTCTTACAAATATGAATAGTTAGGTACAATTAATGTGATAAAGCTTTGGGGAACAGAAAGAAGTCATAGAAGCAAACCAGAATTATGGAAGGAAAAGATTGGAGACTTGTAGAAATAGTAAATTAGTATGAAATTAAGTTTTAGCAGTTTACTTATTGAAGTTGAGTCAAAAAAGTAAAAAGAAGAAATATATATCATCATTTATACTATCTGCAAAATGTTAAAACATCAAGCGTTATTATCTTTATAAGCCAAAAATCCTTGGTTTTCTGCTTTAAGCTAGTATATTGGATCTGTATAGCCAAAACTATGTAGATATTTTCCAGATGGAAAAAAAATTAAATAAAATTAGTTATACATATGCATGTATGTATCTTATAAGACTTTTTGATAAAGCCTGAAAAAAAAAGAGAAAGAAATCTGCAATACCTAAGATCAAAGTAAAGCAGGAGATGTAATAAGCAAGTAAACATCAAATTCAGCATTCAGCATGATAATTTCCACAAAGCTACAGAACTCTTGAGCTTCCATTTTGAATATTTCATGAGGAACAGAATGCTAGATAAACATATGTTCCTCTCATAGTGGAAAGTACTATAGAAGACAGTTTTCACCTAGCTTGCTTAAAATAAGAATAAGCCTTATGTAGAGAAAGATCTAAAGAAAATATACACATTTTTCCCTAGTGGTATAAGAAGAAAACAAAAGCAAAGCAAAATTAAGAATTTGTGAAAATAAATCTTATTACAGAAAATAAAGCTCTTATTACAGATATGAGATCTGATTAAATTCATGTTATTTGATCAAAAACATAGAGCAAAGCATTTAATTTAAATATTGGGTTGATATTGATAGTTCTTCTGGGTGACTGGTAGAAGGAATAACTTAAAGAGTAGAACTTCAAATCCACATATGTAAAATCATAACTAAAACAACCAACCAACAATAATAGCAAAAAAACCACACATAAGGGATAAAATTGATTGATTCCAAGCAGTAATAGAGATTGAAATGAAAAGCACATTTAAAATAAGCTTGCATTGAACATAAGAACAAGAAAAGGTTACTGAATTTTGAAAAACTCAAATGTAAATTTTTAATACATTCACACAAAAAAATAAAGATTAAAAGTATCAAGAGATTAAGTTAAATTAAGTCACAAATGCTGATCAAATCAGTGAACTGGTTATAGATCAAACAATTGAGAAACAATAAAATGTCATGAAAGAATTATTAAGAGGCATGAAAGATAGAAGAATATTCAGAGGCCACATTGCAGCGGGTAATGACCAAAGAGTTCCAGAATTCACGAAAAACATCTATACTCTGATGCAGGATACTCCAAAATGGGATACATAAAAACAGAGACATATAACTAGTTTTAGAACACCAAAGACTATAAAAAAGGATAGAATTTTGTTATTGCCAGTATTATGGATGAATCTATAGATCAAAATTTTAAATGAAATAAGCCAGGCAAAGAAACACAAATGGCATATTATTTCTGTTTCATGTGGAGTCTAAAAATCACAGATCAAGAGAAGTTTCGTAAGTATTAAAAGCAGTCAAATATTAAAAATCCCAGCAGTTCAGGAGGCTTAAGAAGGAGGATTGCAAGTTGAAAGCCAGCCTTAGCAATTTAGCGAGGCCCTAAGCAATTTAGTAAAACCCTATATCAAGATAAAAAATAAAAGGGCTGGGGGTATGTGGTGGAGTGGTTAAGCTCCCCTGGATTAAATTTCCACTACAAAAAAAAAAAAAAAAAACAAAAAACTTTCAAACTTTAAACTCATCTTATGAAGCTAGACTCATCCTGATCCCAAAACCAGACAAAGACACATCAAAGAAAGAAAACTTCAGACCAATACCCCTGCTAGAAATAGATGCAAGAAGTCTTAATAAAACACTGGCAAATTGCATACAAAAGCATGTTAAAAAATAGTGCACCAAGAGCAATTGGAGTTCATTCCAGGGATGCAAGGTTGGCTGAACATAGGGAAATCAATACATGTGCCTCAACACATCCCTAGAATTAAAGTCAGGAATCACGTGATTAAATAGATACAGAAAAACAATTTGACAAAAGGCAGTATGCATTCATCTTTGAAACACTAGAAAAACTAGGGATAATAGGAATAATGACAATGAAATGATTCTATACTTAGGAGACTAAAAAACTCTACCAGAAAGCTTCTAGAATTCATAAATAAATTCAGCAAAGTAGCAGGATATAAAATTAACACCCATAAATCAATTACATGTCTATATACCAGTGATGAATCAGCTGAAAGAGAAATTAGGAAAATCATTTCATTCACTATAGCCTTAAAAAAAAAAAAAGACAACATTGAGAATCAATCTAACAAAAGAAAGACCTCTGCAATGAAAACTACAGAACACTCAAAACAAAATTGAAGAAGACATTAGCGGGTGGAAAGATCTCCCATGTTTGTAGGTAGGCAGAATTAATATTGTCAAAATGGCAATATCAGCAAAAGTGCTATACAGATTGAATGAAATTCTCATTAAAATTCCAGTGATGTTCTTCATAGAAATGGAAAAAGCAGTCATGAAATTCATTTTGAAAAACATGAGTCCTAGAATAGTCAAATCAATCCTTAGTGAGAAAAGTGAAATAGGAGGCATCATAATACTTAAATCATACTCTAGGGATTTAGTAACAAAAACTGCAAGGTATTGTACCAAAACAGACATGAAGATGAATGGTACATAATAGAAGACATATATGTACAGTTATCTCATACTAGACAAAGGAGCCATAAACATACTTTGGAGAGAAGATGGAACTAGAGACCATAATGCTAAGTGAAATAAGCCAATATCCCAAAACCATACTTTTTGGTGCTGGGAAAACTGGAAATCTATATGTATCAAAATGAAATTAAACCCCTATCTCTCAGCCTGAACAAAATTCAACTCAAATTGGATCAAGGACTGGGCATTAGAACAGAGAGCCTATACCTAATAGAAGAAACTATAGGCCCAATTCTCCATCATGTCAGCTTAGGAATTGACTTCCTCAATAAGACGCCAAAAGCCCAAGAAGTAAAATCAAGAATCAACAAATGGCATGAAATCAAATTAAAAAGTGTCTTCACAGCAAAGAAAACAATCAAGAATGTGAAGAGAGAGCCTAGAGAATAGGAGACAATCTTTGTCACCTGCACTTCAGATATAACATTAATCTCCAGGATATACAAAGCACTCAAAAAACTTAACACCAAAACAAACAAAGAAAAAAAAAAAACAAATAACCAATAAATGGGTGAAGAAATTGAACAGGCACTCCACAGAAGAAGAAATATAACTGGTCAACAAATATTTAAAAAGATATTCGACATTTTTAGCAATTACAGAAATATAAACTAAAACTTCACTGAGATTTCATCTCACTCCAATCAGAATGGCAATTATCAAAAATATAAACAACAATAAATTTTGGCAAACGTGGGGAAAATGGTACACTCATACATTGCTGGTTGGACTGAAAATTGGTACAACCACAATGGAAAGCAGTATGGAGATTCCTCAGAAAATTTAGAAGAGAACCACCATTCGACTCAGATCCATTTGAGGAGTATATACTACTCGGTATATACCCAAAAGATTTAAAGTCAGCAAACTACAGTTCTGTAGCCACATCAATGTTTCTAGCAGCTCAATTCATGAGAGCTAAGCAATGGAACTATAACTTAGGTGCTCTTCCACAGATGAATGGAGAAAGACAATGTGATATATATAAACACTGTTATATTTCTCAGCCATAAAGAAAAATGAAATTATGCATTTGCTGGTAAATGGATGAAACTAGAGATTATCATGCTAAGTAAAATAAGCCAACCCCCCAAAACCAAAGGCTAAATATTCTCTTTGATATGTGAGTGCTAACACACATTAAAGGGTGGGCATGAATAGAATTTTATTGGATTACAGATAGGGCTGGGAAGGGCTGGGAGAGGGCATGGGAATAGGAGAGACAATAGAATGAATCACACATAATTTTCCTATGTTCACATATGAATACAGAACCAGTGAAATTTCACCTTATGTACAACCACAAAAATGGGGTCCTAATTAGAATGCTATACTCCATGTATGTATAGTATATCAAAATACACTCTACTGTCATGTTTATTTATAAAAAGCAAATTAAAAACAAAGCAGCTATTAAATAGACTTTTTATAGGAAGCCAGAAAATAAAGGAATAAAGTCTTTAATGGTACAAGAAAAATTATGAGTTAGACTTATGGTCCATGAAATTTCTTTTTTTTCAAGAGTAAGAGAAGTACAAATATTCTCACTGAAAAACTGAAAAATGATCACTAAAGACAATTCTAAAGAACATACTTCTATGAGCTATATCAGATGGAAGTTCTGATAAAAAGAAAATGGGGAAAAAAACTGGTAAATATATGAGTCAAAGTAATATAACTAACTTATTATACAATAAGAATAATTTCTAACTCTTGGAATAATAAAGAAGACAGAGCAAAATATATATATAACATTAACAGAGTCTGGGGTACTCATGAGAATTAAATCAGTCTAATGTGCTTGTATTTTAGAAAAAAATATTAAAGATATTAATGTGTGTGTGTATTTCAACATGCATAAATTGCAGACACCCTCTGGGAGATACCTTAATTGTGTTAGTTAAATCAGAATATTTCATTTTTTGTCCTATGATCTTATTTATGTTTAATAAAAATAACAAGTTGTATGCTTTGTATTTGGAAATATCCAAGAAACATCCTCTAGAACTTATTGTAAAAATAGTACTGTTGGACAAAAACCATCACAAATGTTAAAACTTAAACTATACAAAGATAACAAACAACCCTATCAACAAATGGGCCAAAGACCTGAACAGACACTTCTCAGAGGAAGACATACAGTCAATCAATAAGTATATGAAAAAATGCTCACCATCTCTAGCAGTCAGAGAAATGCAAATCAAAACCACCCTAAGATACCACCTCACTCCAGTAAGATTGGCAGCCATTATGAAGTCGAACAATAACAAGTGCTGGCGAGGATGTGGGGAAAAGGGTACTCTTATACATTGCTGGTGGGACTGCAAAATGGTGAGGCCAATATGGAAAGCAGTATGGAGATTCCTGGGAAAGCTGGGAATGGAACCACCATTTGACCCAGCTATTGCCCTTCTTGGACTATTCCCTGAAGACCTCAAAAGAGCGTACTACAGGGATACTGCCACATCGATGTTCATAGCAGCACAATTCACAATAGCTAGACTGTGGAACCAACCCCGATGCCCCTCAATAGAGGAATGGATAAAAAAAATGTGGCATTTATACACAATGGAGTACTACGCAGCACTAAGAAATGACAAAAATCATGGAATTTGCAGGGAAATGGATGGCACTAGAGCAGATTATGCTAAGTGAAGCTAGCCAATCCCTAAAAAACAAATGCCAAATGTCTTCTTTGATATAATGAGAGCAACCAAGAACAGAGCAGGGAGGAAGAGCAGGAGGAAAAGATTAACATTAAGCAGAGTCATGAAGTGGGAGGGAAAGGGAGAGAAAAGGGAAATTGCTTGGAAATGGAAGGAGACCCTCATTGTTACACAAAATTACATATAAGAGTTTGTGAGGGGAATGGGAAAAAAATAAGGAGAGAAATGAATTACAGTAGATGGGGTAGAGAGAGAAGATGGGAGGGGAGGGGAGGGGGGATAGTAGAGGATAGGAAAGGTAGCAGAATACAACAGTTACTATTATGGTATTATGTAAAAATGTGGATGTGTAACCGATGTGATTCTGCAATCTTTGTAATGTTTTGAATAACCAATAAAAAAAAAAAGAAAAAAAAAATGTTAAAACTAATGAGAAAATACCCTCAATTTAGGCTGATGGAGCTACTCGAAGACAATTTTATTTATGGAATATTTTGATAGTGCATAAAACTTGTGGCTTCTCAGAAGGACACCACTGTGACACAAAATCTTACCTTAAGAAAGAAGCTGTCATAATCTGTCCTGTACAGAAACTGTTGATTATCTAGAAAAAGAGGAAGAACAATATTACAAAAGCATCCTATTGTTTCATTATTTATAAATGAAAAATGAACAATATCTTATATAAATTGCTATTTCCTGTGTAATTGTATTATATGCACACATTTATTATATTTTTCTAAATGGAAAGAAAAATAGAGAATAAACAATTCAACAATTCATTTGTATATTACAGAACATTTCTTTGTATCAAGTTAAATTATGTACTAAAAGTAGTCAAATATTTGGATTATGTATTATATAATAATATAAATATATTTAATACATTAACATTAATCTATTATACATTAGTATACATACTATAAATTAGTATTACCATTATTTTGTCTATAATAGTGAATAAATTAAATATATTTTATAATATTCCACATAAGCACAGGATTATTTGCCCTAAAAAAACAACTTCAGTACATATTACTGAACTATACTTCACCTAGAAAGTGCATAGGCTAGTTTGCTACACATTTATCCATGTTATTGATTTTTCCATCATATATAAAGGCTTACAACATTCAAGAGATTGTTCCTGCTACAATATTATAAATTCATTGCCTGGAACACAGTTTGCTATCGAATGTCTGCCAGAGTATGTTAACAAGGGTATTCAGAAGAAAATTGTGCAACTATAATATAGTGGATATGTAAAGAAAATTCTCCAAAGATAACATACCTTTAAAGTCATGCACATTTTCCTTAAGCAAAGGTAGCTTAAGGAATGAATATGTTATTATTTTGCATTACTTTCCCCCTGTATACATAAAAGAACTAGTTGTATTTTAAAAATTCAGTGCTACTCTGGGCTATTTAGGTGCCTCTGAGAAGGACCAATAATTTTGCTGTCTGGAGTTTGATGCTATGTAAACTTTTGTTCCTTTAGATAAGAGTCAGTTGTAAAAATTCATTCACTGTTGAGGCGTAGATTTCTCCAGATATTCTGACATCTCTATCAGGATTTCTCATCTCTACATTGATGTATTGTGGTCAGCTTCTATGGTCAAGGCACTCTTAATAATTTGCATATTTTCCTGATTCTTTTCTTTGATAGCTTCTACAGAGAAAGCAAGAATAGTTGCAACTGGAGATTGACATTTTAAAATATTAGTATAATTTTGGCATTCTCATTTAAAATAAGCATATTTTTCAACATGGATCTGGTATTATAGCTAACTCGTTACACATCTCACAACAAAGGGAACAGGACCTTCAACTAGAGCCAATCATTGGTGTGGGGCAGAAAAGAGGCAGAATTTAGAGGTGCAAACTATAAATCCAAAGAAATGTGGTCTGAAAAAAGCTATAGCAGCTTTCTTCCAGGCAAGCATTGGTATGTGGCCACACCCAGGTATTTGTCTTATGAAGTTTGTGTTTTCAATCTTTGGCTAAAACACATAGATAACGGGCATTAAAGATGGTTAACAAGTGATCAAGCTAGAAAACAGAATTGGTTCTGAGAATATTAAAGTATCCTCTCAGACCAGGTGATGTCTTCTAAAGGACATGTTTTCTGATTCCACTTAATAGTAAAATACATATTTCATGATACATTTTAAGAACTCTCAGTTTTACAATGATAGTTGAAAAATTTTCTAAAAGGCTGATGAAATAAAATGAAATCTGCTGATATCACCAAATGAAAACTTGATGGAAATAAAAATACTTGTATTCTTTAGCAAGATAAAAACATTTGATATAAAAAATTTTTAATACTGTAGGTATAGAAAATCAGGAACTCTGGAGTTGCATATTGGATTGCATTTTGCTGATAATTTTTATACATACCAAGGGAAAATATCATGGGAATATACCATAGAAAAAATTTATATGAAATAAGATATTCAATTAAGTAAAAGGTAATTAAGTAAAGATAATTTTTCAGATTAAATTATATATTTTCTTTTTATAAGTATTTTAATATAAAATAAAATTATTGTTATAAGAATGCTTCATTAGGTAGAGAAATAGAATATGAATCAAAAAAGAATCTTTACTTTTTCTGAATGTAATATTTAGCAATTTAGATGGACTTTGCTCTGTGATCTACAATTAAAATGGATATGATTTAATTGTTTCAGTTCATTTGGGGGTAATGGTGCCCTTTATGAAGTTTTATTATTTTAAAAAGTAGTAAAATACTTCTATTCTTTAGCATCATTAAAAATAGTTTGATTAAAAAAATTGTTTTTGACAAATAACCATATGTATTTATGGGTTTCAGTGTGATGTGTCAAATCATGTATACAATGTAAAAGATTAAATAAGGATAGTCAACATATCCATGGACTCAAACAGTTATCATTTTTTATATGTTGAAAACATTCCAAATTCTCTCCACTCTTTTTGAAATATACAGTTAAATGTTCCCAAGTGTATTTACCCTACTGCACTACAGAACATTAGACAGGTTAAATAAAATATTAAATGTGTTAGTATTTGAACATGTTTAAAATTATTCTTTCTACTTAAATGTATCCTGTACCTTTAGCCATTCTTTACACCTCTTCCCAATCTCTGATAAAAATTATTTTAATTGCAACATTTAGGACATTAACATTTTTAACTTCCATATATAAGTGCAAACGTACTAAATTTCTGTGCCTGGCTTCTTTTACTCACGGTGTTGTATAGTTCTACAGAGTTACTGCAAATGAGAGAAGTACATTAACTTTTATGGCTGAATAGTATTCTACTGTGTATATATAGCATATTTTCTTTAAGAATTAATTCAACAAAAGAAATCTAGGATGATTCAATATCTTGGCTATTGTAAATATGCTGTAGAGAACATGGAAATGCTGATATCTCTTCAACATTCTGATTTCCTTTCCTTTGAATAAACACCCAATGATGGGTTTGCCAAATAATATGGTAGTTCTGTTTTTTCTTTTCTCTTTTCTTTTCCCACACTCTGTCAGGAGCAGCAAATAAATTATGCTTCTTTTTTTTAAAAAAAAAAATATTTATTTTTTAATTGGACACAATACCTTTGTTTTATTTATTTATTTTTATGTGATGCTGAGGATAGAACTCAGGACCTCACACTTGCTAGGCGAGTGCTCTACCACTGAGCCACAACGTCAGCCCAAATTATGGTTCTTGAACTCTCCAGAGACAGAGGCAATACTCCTCCAGGGAACTCTCCGTGTGAAAGTATCAGTTTGAGACTGCCCAGCAGCTGTGGTGATGCCCTCCCTGTTCAAAGAGAAATTCTGTGCCAGCCATGGACTTATCAGTTCTTTCCCTTGGGTTCAAACCCCAGGTACCAGGGGTAGAGAATTATATGAGTACAAGCTGATAGTAGTAATTGGGCTGTTTATACCCTCAACTTGGGTTTTGTTTATCTTGAAGAAACTTTCTCATAATAAATCCTTTTGATGTTTAAACCTATATAATAAACCTGCCAAGCTGGCTTGTGGTAACTATTTCCCTATCAAGGTTTAGGGATCCACCACACCTCGACTTTTTCTCTATTTGTGTATCTGTTTGTCTTTTCTCTATCCCCTCAATGCCCGGTCTGGGAACCTGAATTAATGGCCATGCAGGACACAGCATTTCTACCTAGCTCCCTTCCTTTTTCTTATGGCACCTTCATTGTGTTTTCCCTAATGGCTGTACTAAGCTATATTCACACCAACAGTGTTTCTCTGTCATTGCAGTCTCAACAGAATTTTGTCTTTTTTTTTTTTTTTTATACTAGTCATTCTAATTGGGTGAAATGATATCTCACTCTGCTTTTGATTTTCATTTCCCTCATGTTTTAGTCAGATTTTGCATTGCTGTGACCAAAATACTTGAGAAGAAGCACATAGAAGAGAAAAAGGTTATTTGGTTCAAAGTTTCAGAAATATCAATTTATAGATGCTCTACTTTATTGCACTGGGTTAGAGATGATACAAAATATGGCAAAGGAGTATGGCAGAGAAAAGCAGATTGGGACCTGGTAACAAGGAAGCAGAGAGAAATCCACTAAGCACGGACAAAATATAAACCCCAAAGGCCTGCCCTCCTGACATACCTCCTCCAGCCATACCCTATCTGCCTATAGTTCTTTCCCATTTAATCCATATCAGTGGATTACTGCACGGATTGGGTTAATGCCCTTATAACCCAATCATTTCATTTCTAAACTTTCTTGCATTATTGCATACATGAGCTTTTGGGGGACATGTCATATCTAAACCAAAATACTCTAATGATTAGTGATATTTAGCATTTTTTACTTTGCTGGTGTATTGTGTGTCTTCTTTTGAAAAATGTCTATTCAAATCATTTGCCCACTTTTAATTTTATTATTTGTTCTTTGTTTTTGAGTTTATTGAGTTTCTTATATATACTGAAAATTAAGACCTTGCTAAATAAGTATTTTAAAGTAATTTCTCCCGTCATGTAGGTTGTCTCTTTACTCTGCTATTTCATTTGCTGTGCAGAAAATTTTTAGTTTGATGCAATTCTGTTTGATACTTCTTGTGTTAGCTGTCTGTGTTCTGGGTCATAACCCCATAAATATCTTTGTAGAGACCAAAGATTTGAAGCATTTCTCTTATGTTTTCTTCTATTAGTTTCATGTAAGTTATTTTTAAACACATTTTCAGTTTATTTTAAAATTTAGTTTAATTTTAATTTTTGTATGTGATAAAGTATGTCTAGTTTTATTCTTTTGTGTGTGTATGTGTGTGTGTATATATATGTATATATACATATATACATATATATATACATATATATATGTGTGTGAGATATATATATATATATATATGTGTGTGTGTGTGTGTATTATATCACATACACATATATATGTATATGTAACACACACATACATATATGATTTTAATTACTGATTCAATTTTGTCTCACATTATTGGTCTACTTACGTTTTCCATTTTCTTCATGGTTAAATCTTGGTAGGTTACATGTGTCCAAGACTTTATCTATTTCTTCTAAGTTTTCTAATTTGTTGACATATAATTGTTCATAGTAGTCTCTAATGACCATTTGTATTTTTGTGGCATCAGTTATCATGTGGTGATAAATTTTCACAACTCTTTATTATCTGAGAAAGATCTCATTTTTTATTTATTTCTGAAGAATAACTTTTGTGATTATAATGTTCTTACTTGGCAGATTCTTTTCTTTCTTTCAGAACTCTGTACAAATGAGTCCATTCTCACCTTGCCTGAAATATTTCTGTGGAGAAATCTGCTGTTACCCTAATGAGGATTTCTTGTGACAGAGAATTTTTGCTTTGTCTTTGACTTTTGATAGTTTGATTATAAATGCACCTTGGAAAATATCTCTTGGGTTCAGGTTAGTTGAGGTTCTTTAAGGATTATGGATGTGGATTACTAAATTTTTAAACTAATTGTCTACCATTTTGTTAAAAATACTTTCTGTGTCTTCAACTATCTCTTCTTATGGATCTCTAATAATGCAAATATTCATTCACTTTCTTCAGTATTAGTTATTTTCTTTCATCTGTCTGAGTTAATTAAAAAGAGTTTTTATAAAGTTCAAAAATTATTTTATGTTTTAATCATTGTGGTTTTCAATTATACATTTTATTTCATTGAATTCTTCAGCTGTAAAATTTCTGTTTAATTATTTTATGACATTTACCTCTTCATGGAAGCTCTCATTCAAATTATGAATTTTTTTTCCTGATTTCATTGAATTGTTTGTTTGTATTTGTATTCTCTTATAATTTGGAGACCTTTCTCAAGATAGTTATTGAGAATTACTTTTCAGGCATTTCATGACTTTCTTTGGGTTCTGCTACTGGAGAATTGGTGTTCCTTTAGTAGTGTCATATTGTATATGTGTGATCACGTGTCCCTACATGGCTATCTATATGGTACAATGGTTATCTTTTTCAATTTTATAAAGTATTTTTTTCCATAGGAAGATCCCTTTTCTTGCACATGTTTGCTAAAATGTTGGTTGGGACTGGTGTGTTAGCTTTCATGGGGTGCTCTCTGTAGTGTTGTCTCTGTGCAGTTTCTTCAGATGTAATTCATTTCCATGTTTATGTCAGTTGCCTAGGCTGCACGTGTTTACAGCTGTAATAGTGCAGTATGGCTTTGGGGGGAGAAAGATTACTGCCTGCCTTTATACTGGGCCAGCTTCAGGTGACTCTATGTGATTCAATGGTTATATGGGAGACATGGTGTGGACAGGGC